>NC_047669.1:10962382-11144882 GCF_011762505.2 Arvicanthis niloticus | reverse complement strand
GCCTGGAATCCCAAGCTCTCAGACAGATTAGGAGTTCGAGGTCATTCTTGACTCTGTAGAAAGTTTGAGGCAACGGTGGGTTACAGAAAAGCTTGCCCCCAAAAGAAACATACAAAACAAGAACGAAAACCCAGCAGAAGGATATTTAGTGTGAGATTCATTTTTTGTAGGTTGGCTTCATTTGGGTGTCAGCTCTTCGTTCATTAAGAATGTCTGGGGCAGAAGAGATGGCTCATCAGATAAAGCACTTGCAGAGCAAGCCTGACAACCCATGTTCAATTCCTGCAACCCACACAAAGGTAGAAGCAGGGCCTGACTCCATAAAATTCTCCTCTGACCTCCACATGCATTCCATAGCAGGTGCATGCCCTCATACATACATCATTTAAGCACATGATAATAAATACACTTTTTGACTAAAATAATATTGTAGCGAGATGACAGACAACACTCGGGCATGGGGAATGCTCTCATCCTTGGTCAGAAAAAGCTTCTACTTACCATAGGTGGCAGGTACTAGAAAGACCCATATGTGGGCAGTAGTGAATACATGACAGGTGAGTTCTCAGCCCTAAATGGGACATCTATAGTGCCCTCTCCAAGGTTCAGGTAACGTATTGACTGAAGGAATAAAATGGTAGAAATAACTCGGGATAGTTCTAGGAAATGCTGTCTTCAAGACATGGCATGGTACACTCATGGCAGCCATGGCCACCTGCACAAGATAGGTCCATCAACATTCCTTCACGGATGGGGGAGAGCACACAAGGCCACACCCCTCACTGAGGAGCTATAGGCAGTTAACCAATCAATTAATTTTTGTCAATCACTAGTTTTTTAATGGTCCAAATATTGACACACAAAAATATCAAGTCAACCTATGAAAACATGTAGCTTATTCTGAATATTCTAATATTCTTTCGTTTGGTTGTTTAAAAGATTTATTTTTACTTATGCGTGTGTCCATGTGTTTGTATGCATGTGTTTGTGTGTATTTGTGTGCATGTGTACATGTATGTGAGTGTGAGAGAGGAGAGAGAGAGACAGAGAGAGAGAGAGAGAGAGAGAGAGAGAGAGAGAGAGAGAGAGAGAGAGAGGTATCCCTGGGATCTGGAATGATATGTGTTTATGAGCTGTCTAAGTGTGCTGGGTACTCAGGTCCTCTAGAAGAACAGCCAGCACCCTTAACGATTGAGCAAGTTCTCCAGGCCAGTTTTTGCTTCTTTTAGACATGGTCTTAAACTTGCTATGTTACTCAGCATGGAAAATTCCAGGACACTCCTGAAGGATCGGTTGGTCAAGAAGACAATTGCTCGACCTAAGGGCCCACAAGTCCTGTCCTATCACTTTCTCATGGTGTCAGCGCCATCAACCTAGTAAGTCCAGATAACTATCATTTTCTGTCTGAGTAAACAATTTGATAGGTGTAGGTGCAATGTAACTATGTACATTGTGTACATTATCTTAGTTTATGGGTGTTATCATTCTCAGGTGGTTTGGGCTGAGGCAGTCTGTGTTCTTCTTTAGCTGGCCTGAAGTCTCTTTAGGTGTCAAAGATGCAGGCAATGTGTGAGCTCCTGGAACAGGGTTCAGTCTCAGCTAGAGATTCAAATCTACACTCAACTGCTTCCCACTGACTGAGTTTACACACTTCCCCAGACCAAGTCGTCTCGTTTGCAAAATGAGTCACAAACAATTCCTGCCTAACCACCTCATGTTGTAAAATGAGCAGTGTTAGCTTCTCAAAGTAGATCAGACCCTGTATAAATTGTTCAGTAAGTAACTGAAAGCCATTATCCAGGGCCTTAACTGATTCCTGAAGAGATTAGTGGTCACGTCTGGTAGACAGTCTCGCCCAAATCTTCTCACGGGAGAACAAAGCTGGGGGGTGAAGAAATCTAATTTTATGATTTTAGGGGCTACCTTTGGAGGTTTGTTCACTGATCTGCTGACCACCTTGCTATGTTTAAAATGCTAAACTTCAGATTTAGAGTCAGCAGAACCAACCTAAACGTTATGACGATCTTGTCCCGAGAGTATCCCTAGAACACCAGCAAAGACCAGCCCTACAGAAACCCACATCAATGCACACAGCAGGGAGTGTGTTAGGAACAGGGAGAATCTGGCATGGCCTTTGTCCATCATTCTGGGTCTCTAGACTTTTATTTTCTCTTCTGGGATAATTTAGTAATCAGGAGATGACTGAATCAGAATTGGAGAGCCTTTTGCTGAGGAACTTTTCGAAATGTGAATTGTTTCATACCACTTCCTTCTTCCTTCTCTTCTCTACCCTGTCCTCTCGGCCTCCTCTTTCTCCTGACTCTGTTCCTGGCCCCCTTTCTCTATTCCTCTTTGATGGGCTTCCTACTGCCAGAGAGAGGCACTTCCATGGCGGATTCACTTCAATCACTCCAAGGATAGCACAGTTTCAAATCCTAGGATGAACCGGTTTCCTTATTGTTTCATTGGCACGTGATGGTTCCAAGTCGCTGGTAGATTTAACTCTCCTGATTTAGACATGTCTTTCCAGTTTGTTGCAATAGAAAGGATGGAATCAAGGTGAACAATGACCTTTATTTCTGAAAGATATGCATATACCTCAGGAGCAGGTTGTTTGTAAAGTAGGCAGTCTTTCAAGTCAGTTAGCACTAATAAGCTAAAATAGACACACCCACAACTTCACCTCCCTTCACCTAGTTCCCTAGAACTTGTGACAGAATATTAAGAATGACAGGAAACTTAATTTTGACGCATTTTATTTCTTAGCTAGTAAATCAAGCCTCAAAAGAAGGTTCCAGTTACTGTGCAGCTAAATTAACAATTGATCTTGAACTTTGATCTTTGGAGCCCAATTTCATTCTTTGCAGTACTTCATGGACTCTTACCAGGTCCAAAGGGCTGGGCAGCCACGGTCTCACGTTGCTTCCGTTCGCCCTCCTCTCTCTGTAGCTTGGATTTTCTTCCTCTTTGGACATTCTCTCTGTTTCAACATTCAAACCTTTTTTTCTGAGTCAGTTTCTAACCACCAAGACTCTCTAGCCTCAGGGCCTTCAAAGTCGAGGCAGAGTTTCGTATTTAGCTTAGTATCACCAATACTCCATGTTGCAACTCCTCTCCTCATAGTAAGTCCCATCTCCACAGGAATCATAAAGGCTCACTATTTCACTTTACAGACTAGGCACCAAAACTAGGGGAACCCTGTAACCTGCCCCAGGTCACACACCTAGAAAACAATAGAGCCAAGATTTGGATCAGATCTACCGAGTGCCAGAGTAGGTTACTGCCTTAGTGTCCCCCAGCGTTGACCTTGGGAAGGGAACCCAGTGGTTGAAGTTCACCCAAGGGGTAATTGACTCCTGGCTCTTCCCTGGGGGTGGTGGCCCTGTGATCTTAGGCTCTGGAACATTTCTGCACGCCTAACCACACACAAAGTGGTGAGAACTAGGGCAAGTCACTTCCCTCCCCCTCAGATCTGAGACCGAGATAAGGCCTCCCAAACAGTTGTGAAAACTAAGGATTAAGAGATGTAAGGTTCATGCTTCAACCAGGGAGTCTGAGAGACAGGACCTCCAGCCAAAACCTTACAGTAAATGACCCTGGCTTCTCTAATTTATATGTTAACTAGGATATTGTTTACACTGGGGCTTTTTTTTTTCTTTGTGAGTTCTCTCTTGATTTTCTTAAGATTGCTTTCAATTTGTGTGCATGCGTTTGCGTGAGTACATGCCACAGGTGTGCCAGTGCCCATGGAAGCTGAAGGGGACATCAGAGCCCCTGGAACTGGAATTCTAGGTACTTGTGAGTCATCTGATACAGATCCCAGGAGCCACATTCAGGTCCTGATGAACAGGGAGGACCCTTACATGCTAATGCATCTCTCAGCCTTCTGTAAGCCTCTATAATACCTCGCTTAAATGGTCAGTCTATGAACAATAAATGCAAAAACAATTTTTGGAAATTATTGAAATTTTATACCTGATCTAATACCAAGAGTTTATTTATAGCTTATCATGTCATTCTATCGCTCCTTTAATCTAGACAAAAAACATGCTGTTGGCATATTAACAAACATCTATTGAGCATATATCAGACTGAGGTAAGTTTTCTGTTTCCCATCATTCCATTTGGTTCTAGAAGAGGTAGATCCTATTATTGTTTCCATTTTTAGATGATAAAACTAAGACGCAAAATGTCTGAACAGCTTGGTTATGTAACAGTTAAATAAAAAGGCCAATTATATCAGCCTTATCAAAGGAAAACATCCAAATGTCAAGGGTGACTCGCAGACTAGCAATCCAGTACATATGAAAAGCAGGCATGATATAGCTAATAAATTGTGGGTTTATGAATCTATGTGCGTATGTGTGTGTCCGGGCATGTATTTGTTTGTATAGGTGCTTGTCTACATGTATGTTTATATGTGTGTGTGTGTCTGTGTGTGTGTCTGTGTGTATATGTGTATGTGTGGGTCTGAGTACACACATGTCTGGATATCTATGTGTGTGTCTGTGTATGTGTACATCTGTTTGTATGTGTGCCTGTGTGTACATGTCTGTATACATGTGTGTGCATCTGTGTGTATGTGTGCTAGTGTGTGTGTCTATGTATGTATGTATGTATGTATGTGTGAGTGTGTGTATCTATGTGTATGGATATCTGTGTATATCTACATATGTGTCTGTGTGTGTTTGTATGTGTGACTGTATGTATCTGTGTGTATGGGGAAAGGGTGGCTAGAAGGCAGAATTGTGAACAATATTTAAGCTACAGAGATTTATATATATGTACATACATATATATGTGTATATGTATATATATATATATGATAGATATGCCCTTCACAGAAAGACATGTGCCTGATTACTAATAAGTCATTTACAAAAACAACCCATCACTTTCTGTGCACAAGGACAAGTGTGTAAGCTTTAGACAACACAGAACACAGAAATTGAAATTGAAACTCACAAAAGTTTAGATAAACTGTTGGATGAGTATATTCAAGTTATCTAACATAAATAATTTACATTGAAGTAAATTTCCTCTGGGGTATGCTAGAAATTCGTTCCTTTTGTTTGCTAGTTTATTGAGACAGGATTTCTCTGTGTGCAGCTCTGGTTGTCATGGAACTTGCTCTGTAGACCAGATATATCTACAGCTGGCCTCAAACTCACAGAGAGCCACCAGCCTCTGTCTCCCAAGTGTGGGGATTAAAGGTGTGCACCACTGCCTGTTTCAAAGACTGATTCTTAATCAAACTGCCCTTCCATATATTCACTATAGGAAGAAATAAAAAAGAATGTTTCGTTTGGAAGAATATGGAGGTAGGTTTGGAATAGAAAGAGGTAAGTTCTTTAAAGATCAAGACTTTGAGCACAGGATACTTTGGCCTTCAGTGGAACTTTGAGCTCTTCATAGAACAAAATGAACAAAAGAAAACTCCAAAACAAAAAAACACCACCACCAAAAACTAAACAAACAAACCAAAACAAATCCAATGTCTTGAAATCTAAATAAAGCAAATTTGGCTTTTGATTCCCAAAGGTTCAGATTAAGAACACGGCTCTTCCAAGGAGAACAACAAAACAGAGAGATGGAATGCCCATTATGAATAACCCCAGAGTCTGCTCAATAACAATTTCTTTTGATGCCCTTTAAAGAAGCTGGGATGAAGCCAAAAGAAAGGTAACCAGTAGGTTACGCCAAGAAGCAGGAAAATATCTACAGCTGATTTCATTTTCATAGCACTTAAGTATTACAGCTGGAGGGCCTGCTGTCCAAATGTCTCCACTACCACTCAGGCTATGTGGCCTCCATAACTCTAGCATGTCTGCACCCCTAAAGTCCCACTCGAAAAAAGACCCCTGAAACCAGAAACAATGAAGTCCACATCTTAGAGCCACATGGCTGCTGTGGCCGCAGACAAGTTATCTTAACTCCTCACATGCTTTTATTCGCTGGTAAATTGGCCTCATCTCCACCAGACATCCCAACCTTCTTAGTCATCACCAAAGCCACACAATGGCTATGACCATTGCAGCTATCACCAAAGCAGCACATGGATGTAAAAGCACATTGGGAGGTGATGGAGTTTTCTATACAGGAAAGGCTATATACTACTGAAAATCTAAGACGTTTGAGAAGGAGAAACACCAGAGTGCTCACTGTTCTTCCAGGGGACATAAGTTCAACTCCCAGCACCATATTTGGCAGCTTACAACCAGCTATAACTCCAGTTCAGAGGATCAGATATCTTCCTTGAGCCTTCACGGGCAACAGCAGTATTCGCTTATACAGACACATATGAATAAAATATAAAAATACTTTTAAAAACCTCCAAGAGGTGAGAGTACAGATGTCACACCAACAACAGTTGCTAACAAGAATACAAGCAATGAATGAATTAGGTAAATCCATAAAAACACCCCTGGACTGACTGTGCAGAGCAGAGACCCAGTGCCCCGCCAGAATCTCACAGCACCCCCACAATGCAGTCAAGGATTTTACCCTGAGCTGTCTCAGTTCATCCTCTTTATGCATAAATATTAATTGACTGCTTCTACCTTGGGGTTATGTCTTTCTGTGACCTGTCTTCATGTCCAGATCCTCTTAATCTCCTCCAAGAAACTACACCCTTTCATTCCTCCTGCTGTCATTTCAAGCTCAGTCTCAATTGCTCTGGAGGTTTTCTTTGCATCTCACATCCTAGTTGTTTGTTTTCTTCCCATGGATGCACTGTCCTCTGAGGTCAACAGTTTTTCTTTGTTTTGGTTGCCAAGCAAATGCTAAGAGACAACAGTTGATGAGAGAGAGAGAGAGAGAGAGAGAGAGAGAGAGAGAGAGAGAGAGAGAGTTCACAACCTCACACCTGTGGTCTCCTTTAATCCTTTAATTCTATCCAACAACGTTAATCCCTCATTTAGCAGTTGAGGAAGCAGAGGCTCTGATGGGTTGAAAAGGTGTCTGTGATTATGACTGTTAAGGGGGAAAGTCAAGTGGAAGCCAGGGGTAGTCTCAGTGTTTTTCTTGCCCATGCCTCCACACACTGTACATGGGTGAGGTAGGAAGCACTTTCAAAATGTTCATCAATCAAACAAGGAAGGAATAAGTAGATGTGGAGAAACTTGCCGGTCTTCAAATATGTGCATGTCTCTGCCCCACGCAGAGCCTCATGTTCTTTCTAGGTAGGGGCTGCGCAGTGAGCATATCCTGAAGGAATTAGAGGGAGCCTGCTGTGCCTGGCTAGCCCTCACTCTTTCCCCAGCATTTATAAGCAGGCTGCCATGTCCTGGACAGATGGCATAGGAAAAGAGAATAAATCAGACATTTGCTCTGTTCTTTGGGGACTTATGTTTGATAAAATGGGAAATACTGGCTTTTTTTCGAGCCTAGGAAGGAGATGTTGCTAAAAGAATAAGAATTGTTTGAGCTCAGGGAATGACCAACAGAACATTAGAGGTGGCCGGAAAGGTTAAGTCCCCACGCTGAGTGTGAATAAGCTTCCCTTCAGAGAGGAAACTGAGTTGAAGATCACAAAGAATAGCCAGATGATTCACCCATCAAAATGGGAAGCTCTCTCTGGAAAAGATGGTGGCACTCAAGGAGACCTAACCCACAAATCCACAGAGGCCCTTACCACACCAGAGACTACGTTCTTATTTCTTGCTGCTTGTGGTGGCTTGGACCTTGTCAGCCTGTCAGGGGCTAGAGAGACAGTGAAGCAGAATGTTAGGACACCCTCAGACCTAGACTCACTCTGTCTGCCTCTAAACCAGTGTTTCTCCACCTTCATAATGCTGAGACCCTTTTTGTTGTGGTGGCCCCCAACCATAAAATTATTTTCCTTGCTACTTCATAACTGTAATTTTGGTAGTTACTAATTGTAATGTAAATATGCAAGACATCTGATATGTGACCCCTTAGGGGTCTCAACCCAGAGGTTGAGAGACACCAAAATGAAGCTTCCCCACAAGCAGCATCTACACAAATGGGCTCTGGGCAAAGTGGAGGCAATATCATTTCTAGCATCCTGGAACTGTGAAGAACAAGGAGCTGATGCCTGTGAAGTACACAGACCAGTGGCTGGCTTATAGTAAATACTCAGTAAAGGCTGGCTACTATTATGGTGCTTTTAACAATGACTGTAAATCTGACCTGAAGTATTCTGTGAATTTCAGAAGGAAGAGAAGATGCTTACATCTCACACAGGTCTGAAATAGATGTCAGTATCATTTATCATACGCTTTAAAATGACCTTACTGCCAAGATGACAGGTGCCCATCACCCAGAGGTAGGCTCCCCTGAGCTGCCATTCATCATTGTTCTCTGGGCCAAGCCCAAGCGGCAAGTGGACCACACCCTGTGCTCTGAGTCTATGAATTTCACCCTCAACTCTAAGGGCAGCAGGGAAGTTATTCTTCTAAAGTCACAAAGTCTTATTTGTCTTTACTTACCAGTAAATTTATCAGAACCCATGACCTATGTGTGGCACATGAAACTATTATTCTTACCTCAAAAGTAAATGTTTTAATAAAAATCACCCAACACTAACTTAGAAACACATTTTAAATATCAAAATATACACATTGTAAAGATAATAATTTTATGCAAGCAATTTATAGCCAAATGCTAGACCTAGCTTTAATGCAAAAAAAATTTCTGATTTTAAATCTATTAAGAAGTTGATTTTAATATAAATATGTTTTGACTCAAAAGTAACTTTAAAGTTATAAATGGTGAAAAACTATTTTCAAAATTTTGTGTATTTATTTATTATTTTATTATTTATTATACATTTCATCTTGCTACTAAAGGTTTTAATCTGTCATATTTTCTATACAGTAAATTAAATACAAGAAGCATACTAATTAATATGAGACATGCTTCTTGAACTGGCAGAGGAGGTAACCAGGCTAATTTTACGGGAATTTAATTTAAAGCAAAGCCAAATAACTCAAGTTTATGCCATACCAGCAGGAGCCATATTAAGGTTATTTGTTGTGTGAGGCCCCAAATGTTTTGGAGACATTTTAGAGAAGGTAGCAGCCATGGTCAAAATATAATGGGCCAAATCTTAGCCCTGACACCTTGACTATATACCTGGTGAGCTTTAGCCTATTCACCTAAAAAGAACCATAGTGACACCAAACCAGTGAAGTGTTGGAAAACCGAGGGCCAATCACATTTGAAAAACACTTGGAACAGAGTAAATAAGTTCTCATATTATAATGATAACCTGGTATGTTTTAATGCAGATACATGAATCCGTATTCATGATACACTCATGTATTTTTTATACTGATATTGCTTTATAAGGATGCCATCTTGAGAGCCAAAGAAGGCTGGCTTGTTTATTTATGGCTGTAAAATGTTCTCTTGTTTCTCCATGAAAGTACATTATCAGTAAGGCCATCACACCCTCACATCCTAGATGTGTTACTTATGGCATGACACATGCTCCATGCGTTACTCATGGAGCCCCATCGTGTTTGGAAGATATGCTCACTTTCTGGCTTGATCTCAACCGGCTGTGTGAACTTCGATTACCTGCTTGTCTTTCTGACCTCAGATGAACTTTCTTCTGGGAACTTTCCTCTAATGCTGTAACAGAAACCTAATTCTATGTGTTCAGACTTTTAGACAAAGGTTCAAGACCAGAGAAGGAGGAAAATCTATTAAAAAGATGAATTAAGGGGCTGGAAATGTTGATTTTCCACAATGTGTCCTAGCATGTCCAAAAAGATGCAGTATTGGTCTTACAGTCACACACCTCTTTAAATGTTAAAACAAAAGTGAGTCAGTCACACTCTTCTTCCCTGTGGCAGACTGTAGTTTTCACAAAAGCCTTCATCATTATCAATAACTTAGTGTGACACCTGTGCATATTGTTGCTAGTGGTGACAGGCACGTACTGTGTTTCATATATAATTATTCCTTCTTCATCTGACCATAGATGTATTTTTAGAAGGGAGCTGGGACACAATCACAGATCTTATTTTCATAAGCTGAAGTCCCATAAGGCTCTAAGTTTCACTGCTAACTAATCCTGAGCCATGATAATATCTCTTGTAACAACTGAGCCAGTAAATAAATTCAAATAGCTGTGAAATAAGTTCTTGGGCTGTGAGCCTAGCCTTTAATGGCTGAGCCATCTCTCTAGCCCAGTTAAACTGTTCAACTTGTAAGCTTGGCCAAAAACATAGAAAGAGTCAACTTGAGAAGCATGCTATTCTCTTCTTAAGAGATATTCAAGAAATGGATGCTTTAGTAGATGTGGTATGTTAGAGATTCAAACTAGACTGATGTCTCGCTTCCCTCTGAACCCAACAATTGTTATGATTCTTTAGATATATTCATGTTTACAAGTTCAACTCTGGAAATTGGAGTGTTAGCATAGATAGATAGATAGATAGATAGATAGATAGATAGATAGATAGATAGATAGGCTGGGCAGCTCTGTCTGGGAAGAGGGAGGTGCCAATGTAACACACGGCTAGTTGAATCTTAGTACTGATGACTCCTGTATTCCAAGATTCTGAGCCATACAATTCAATTAAATATAGATGGCAGCATTGTAGCAAAAGAAAAGAAAAAAAAAAAGTCAGTAGAGGAAGTTGACATGCCCAAACCTGGACTTGGCAAGTGGGAGGGAGCAAGATCACCTTACTGGTATTCAGTGTGGTTCCTGCTGATTACCTACTCACTTCTCCCAGATCTTCTGAGAATCCCAAAGCCTGCTTAGTTTGTGCCCCGTTTGGTGCCCAGGCTTATCAGATTCTCCTGCACTTGAATCCACTCCTTCTCTCTGCATACTGCCAGGTCCAATTTGAAATTTAAAAGGTCTCACTTCCTTAAAATGCAGCATTTACCAACAGAACCTCCATCAATCAACTGACTGATTGCGCCTGTGCTGCTCACTGATGATTGCTAGGTGGTGAGCTCTGGCTTTGTCCTGTATGAAGCTGCTCTTTTCCCTCATCCATCTGAGACTCGGCTACATAAGAGGAAGTGCATGGAATTACCTGGAATGTAGCAGGAAGAACGTCTGGTTGGGTCACCGGAGCATCCAGAGGCAGTCTTAGAATCATCTCTCCAGATCTGGTAAGCCTGTTGAGTCTTGGTTTAAACTTCAGGGTTTGGAGAATGACTTGGGAATTAAGGAACAACACAGAGATGGAGAGATCTTCTAGCCCAGTTCTTGCTTCTCTGGGTCTTTAGGAAGCCCCACTCACCCCTCTTTCTAGATTCTCGTGGCTTACCTAGGGTTTGTGATGATTTACTGGCCTGAAGAAAGAACAGTATAGTCCAAGAGATCATCCAAAGGCCAGCTGCGTCTGTGTGGATCAAGAAGGACTTGGAACCTTTACAGGACTTGCCTTGGCTTCAGACTAAACCAAAGTCAGGGAAAAGAGGCCCATCCCTGTGAGGATTGTACCTGAAAGGCCAGGCCCATGCTTGTCAAAGCAGAGCTAGGTGTTAGGGACTGGCTGGCGCTAATGTTCTCTGGGGAACCACAAATGGGTGGTGACATCCTACTCATGGAACTGGGCTCATGTTCCTGCTCCTGTCTGAGTTTGCCACAATCTACTCAGTTGGAAGAAAACTCTTTGGCTCTAAATTAAAGTAATCCTCATTAGCTACCAACCCTACAGAGAATATCAGTGCATCCTTCTCTTCCCACCCCCTCTCTTCTGCTGGGGCTTTGTCTGTCTTTTGTTTGCACTAGATGTTGAAGCAGGGGCCCTAAATGTTTGACATGTTCACCAGAGAAGCCCAACACACAGGTCTTGAATCTGTTAGTGGCAAGAGGGAAGTGAAAGTGCCCATTGGCTGAGTGGTGACATCAAAGACAAGTCTGTTCTGGACTGTGCAGTGTGGCTGGGAGATTTTGCTCCCAGAAGAGGATTAAGTAACATAGCTTTCCAGGAAAAGAATGGCACTTTCTTTGTACTTGCTTCATGTCCCAAACCATTCAGAAATGTGAGCATTAGATAGGGGGATATCAACTTCATTCTGAGGAGAAGCCCTAATGTCATTGACAATCCATGCTAGAATTATATGTGATTCAAATGATAATATTCAAATGTTGTTAACTCTGTTGTTTTCTGAACTGTGGGATATAAAAGGATGCATTTAAACATTTTCCCCAATTTTTCAGCAAAGACACTAGTCCAAAAACATCCAATACAGTACATACTTTCTGTACTTGGAATGTGTTAAATCTAGATCAGGAATAAGATTCTATAGTTGGGCCTCAGTATCAAGGGAGAGCATTGTTTTTAAGACTGATTTGAAGATATACTAGGCTACAATTACTTTCCTAAGACCCATAGCAAAAGCTTGTTTCTCGGCTATTGCTTGTCGTAGTTGAGTGGCTAGCTATGTTTCAGCTTGATTTACAGTAAGAAGGCTTTCTAGGACCGATGTCCAGTTCTGATATTTCCGTTGTGACCCAGGTAGGGACTGTAGGCAAGTTCATCTCTGTTGGTGTGAAAATGATAAGAGCTGACACAGGCATTATCACACTTCTGGCAAAGTTCACCACCTCGGAGACTGCTGGAGTTCAGCATGCTCTGGAGTCCAGGGTCTCTGGGAAAACAGTTCAGTTTAATGTGCCTGCCTGCGGGGAAAAGTTTGCACTTCCTGTCAAGTAAAGCTGTGATTAAAGGACTATTTCCTCCATCTTTTCCTCTCTGCCTCACTACCTGCATCCTAATATTAACCCTTAAGTGCAACCTTAGAGAGACCAATGTATAGCGGAACACACTTAGCCAGGAGTAGGAAGTCTCGGGTTCTTTCCAGGGTCTCTGAGTTCCTGGACAAGTGGTTCAGCTTTGTGGCTAGCAGTCCCCAGCTATCCAATGAGAACAACTATACAGTCTGTCACTGGACTGAAGCTCTCTGTTTCATCTATTTTCTCTTTCTCATATATAAGTTTATATTTGTAGTGTGCCAATACAGTATCTTGAACTTCTTGTGTTAAAATTCATTTTACCTTAAATTGTGTGTGTGTGTGTGTGTGTGTGTGTGTGTGTGTGTGTGTGTGAATGATCTCATGTGACTGTAGGTGCCAGTGGAGTCTAAAAAAGGGTGTGAGATTCCTGGAATCACAGATGGTTGTAAGCTCTCACAATGTGGGTGCTGGGAACCAAACTAGGGTTCTCTGCAAGAGAAGTGTGCACTTAACTGCTGAGCCATTTCTCCATGCCCACGTTGAACTTTTAGAGGCAATAAATCCTAGGAAAAGTAAGAAGTCAATGAGCAGTAGATATTAACAAATAATTTGGTTTTTAAAAATAATCATTTAAACAAAAAAAAAATTTCATCCAAAAATAATTATTTAACATGCAAAACTAGAAAATAAGTAAATGGAATTAAAATGTACACTTCTTATTGCTTCATCATCCAGAGATTCCCACTGTGAACATCTTAGTGAGTTTCTTTCCAGTATTTCGCATATACATATAATATACATACATAATGTGTGAACAAATATATACTCATATGTAATACATCCATGCATTTATTAGTGATTTGCACTAGTGTTCCAAATGCCACATGTAATACACCCATGCTTTTATGAGTACTTTACACTATGGTTCCAAAGGATGTTTTAGGAGTTACCGCCGTGTGTCCAAGACCTTGTACCACTTGTGTAAGACCTAACTTCCATAATAAATTCTTAATTCTTATCATTTATTGTGGTGCTGCTTTCCTGCTTGTGTTCAGGCTGATGCAGGAATGACTTTTGAAGCATTAAGATGGAATGTAATAAAATAGCCCTGGGGGCTACAGAAAAATCCTTCATTTTCTATTATATTAAACATTTACTGAATGTATACTGTACACATCAGAGGCTACACTAAGTGATTTATAAGTATAACATTACTTAATCCTAACTCCCTGGAGGGAAGTATATCACTGTTCTCATTTACGGATGAGGAAACCGGGGTTTAGGTGAGTTAGTTGGGCCAAAGTCGCTAGCTAATGAATATCAAAATCATGATTCAAACACAGGCAGTTTGCTTCCAAAGTCCACACCATGGATTCAAAGTTAAACCACTCATGAACATGCTGATCCAAAGGGTCCTGATGTACTGAGGCTCTGGCAGGCCTTCAGGTGCTTGCTTATATTGAAGCTTTGGAGCTGAGTTGTTGAGAGAGACAGAAGCTGTGCTAGGTGGAAGTCATGAAGTCAAACAGGCCTGGGAACCCACCGTGCCAACCATGTGACCACAGGAATCTTAGCTACTGTATTGCTGTGAATAGACAGCAGCATTTAATTGGGGGGGAGGTTGTTTACAGTTTCAGAGGTTCAGGCTATGCTCATGACAAGGATCATGGCAATAGGCAGGTAGGCATGACCTTGGAGCAATAGCTGAGAGTTATGTAACGCTGATCTATAGGTAGGAGGCAGAGAGAGCAACTGGGCCTGGCATGGCCTTTGGGAATCTCAAAAGCTCAGCCCCAGTGACCTCCTCCTCTAACAAGGCCACACCTCCTAATCCTTCCTGAACAGTTCCACCAACTGGAAATCAAACATTCAAGGAGATGAGCTTGTGGACGGCATTCTCATTCAAACCTCCACACTGGGCATGTTACTTTCTTGTCTAAGCATCAGAGCCTATGGATGAGGGTTGTGCTGTTAATTGAGAAGGTAATATGTGGAAGTATCTGGCATGTTTCCCATGCAACAGTAAATTTGAATAATTCAGCTGCTGTCAGTCTTATCAAAAGAGGTCCAAATGGAGGCCTGGTATTCAGTCTTGACTGGAACACAGTTGCTATGGGATTTTGAGCAAGATCTTGCCAGACTAGTTCCTCATTCTTCTGGATAACCATCTGGTTGACTAGGTCAGCGGTTCTCAACCTGTGGATTGTGACCCCTTTAGGGGTCAAAAGACCCTCTGACAGGGGTCACATATCAGATATTCTGCATATCAGATATTTACACTGTCACTCATAGCAGTAGCAAAATTACAGTTATGAAGTAGTAATGAGATAATGTTATAGTTGGGGTCACCACACCAGGATGAACTGTATTAAAGGTGAAACTTTAGAGCCGCCAGACCAAGTGATCTCTGCAAGACTGTATGGAATCCTAGTTCTTCATCTGGTCTGAGGATGTGCATGGCAGGTGTCCTTACTTTTCACCACTCTTGAAATGAAGGGACTGAAGTGTGTTTTGCCTTGTATCCTCTACCCTGAGTGGGGAGATGAGACATGATCTATGTACTTGGGACTTTCTGAGATTCTCAGAGTCTAACAAAAGTTACAGTCATTTCCCAGAAGAAGGATTGAGGTTGATTGTTTTGAGTGTCCAGATGTTATAGCTTTTTCTTCTAGAAAAGAAGGCTGTGCCTTTAATGGATTTTACAACAGCAAGAGAGGGCCTAGAGAGGGCCCAGTAAGAGCATGCACTGCTCTTTCAGAGAGCCCTAGTTTAACTGGCAGCACCCATATTGAATGGCTTATAACTATCTCCAAGTCCAGATCCAAATCCTATGCTCTCTTCTGGCTTCTATGAGCAGCCACATTCACGCACACACCGTCCCCACAGAATCAGTTGCAAAGAATATGACATGTACACGTGCACACAAGTAAATAATTAACGCCACTTAAAAACAAAAAAAGTCAGTCAACTAGGAAATGACAAATCCAAATAAATTCTTGAGTTTTTTTTTTTTTTTTAATTTGTTGTGGTTCTGTATCTAGCTGAAAGATAAGCATCCTGAAGTCAGTGATTCTTAACCTGTAGGGGTGTAGACTCCCACAGGGTTAACATATGAGATATCCTGCATATCAGATATTTACATTACAATTCATAAGAGTAGAAAAATTATGGTTAGGAAGTAGCAACAAACTATGGTGTTATGGTTGGAATCATCACAACATGAAGAACTGTATTAAAGTGTCTCAGCATAGCCGGGCGGTGGTGGCGCACGCCTTTAATCCCAGCACTTGGGAGGCAGAGGCAGGCAGATTTCTGAGTTCGAGGCCAGCCTGGTCTACAGAGTGAGTTCCAGGACAGCCAGGACTACACAGAGAAACCCTGTCTCGGAAAAAAAAAAAAAAAAAAAAGTGTCTCAGCATTAAGAAGGTTGAGAACTACTGCCTTAAGTGAAGACATCCTAGATGATGAAGGTTTTGGAGAAAGGGTAAAGTCCTTACTCTGCCATTCCTCCCTCTAGCTGCCTCCTAATTCTCTGCTTGAGAGCCTTACCCACGATGTGCAATCAGGTCTCCGCGTATCACTCCTCAGTCTTTAAGCAAACACTGTCTGCCAATGAGTGCTTTTCTTAACATCCGTATGCCCCATCTCCCGTCCCCCCTTTATTTACGCGACTGTCACTATAAGGAATATCATACACATTTACTATTTAATTGATTATAATTTCTCTCTGCTAGAAAAAGAGTCCACAGAAGCACCCGAAAATAGCATCATATACTTAGTGAATATCAAGCAAAGAAATAAATAGAAGGGTTAACCAAAGGCTTTTTATCATGAAGCCTGGATTTGAGTTAGGTGCCATACCCCAGACAGGACAAGGGTAAGAGAGATTCTGGACAACTGGGGGAGATGGATACAGAAGAGAGGCCTAGGAAAGGGGTGATGGCACTGGGTCTGGACCAGCAGACCTTGACCCGTCAACATTTACCTTCCTAACATTATTTCTTCCAGAATACCATTCATTGTCTTTCCTTTGTAAGTGTCGAACCCTCCCTCGCCCCCATGTCTGTTTGTGTACTAGAAAGCTCATGGGGGAATTCAGAGCCATGGACCTGAATCTAGAATTATGAATATAGATCTAGCCACTAAGCTTTCTGACCTTTAGCTTGCAGAGCTATCGGAACAGCCTAGACTTGCAGTTCTTGTGGGACTGTCGTAAAGATCAGATGAGATGAATAATGGGTGAATGTGTGAGTGTGGTGAGGACACGGGGAAGGGAGATTCCAGACCTTTGGCTTCTTAGGGGATCCTTCATCTAGCTTTCGGATAGGGCAGTCACATAACATAGGAGGGAGTAGAAGACACACCTTCCTGAGGATGTGTTCAGTGTCCTAATAAGGTGCTATTTCTTCCCTGCACATTGGGGGTTGAGGCTCACTTCTCCTTTCCCCTTTGCATACACTTTCAAGTTAGATGCAAGTATCTCTTTCTTTAGAGATAGGAGACTCAAACTCAGAAAAGTTGTTTAACTTATCCGTGCTTACCCAGTTATTTAGTGTCAGTCCCCCGGGATGTGGGGGTGGGAGTGGGAGATGGCCTTTCCATTATACTGCCTTTTCAAACCCCTGAATGCAAACAATGAAGTGTCGATGGTACTGCTTCAAACTCCTTGAATGTGGAAAAGTAACGAAGTAAAAATTTAAAGCGGGAGCCAAAGGAGGCAACAGACTGAGCTGTTAGATATATTTTAAAGGCAGGGAAAAGGGCAGTGGTGCACCCAGACCTACAAGCAGGCCCTATGCAAGCCTGGTACAATCAATGTTTAATTCAACTGTACACGGTGACTGTTTTGAAGAAATCAGGTATTTGGCATACATTTTCAGAAAGAGTACAAGAAAAACAACATAGAGCTAGGGATGATGCCTTCTGGTCTTTCTACCCACCAGGTTTCCTTTTCAAATCCGTGCAAGGAAAATATGATCATTGAGATGATAGCCACACAGAAGCTACCTGTCTCTCGTGGGGCTTAGCAAATGCTTACTGAGCATATCCAAGGGTCTATGTGTACATACAGAATATGCATTGCAACAGTACAGGTTGAGTAAATATGTACATTCACTTAGATAGATGATAGATGTACAGATGGATGGATAAACAGGACCAAGAGAGCAGAGACATTCCACACACAGGCTCCTAACCTGTAAGTGGGTAGAGAATGCTGAGATATCTTATTTTAAAAATTAAATCACGCCAGGCAGTGGTGGCTCACGCCTTTAATCACAGCACTTGGGAGGCAGAGGCAGGCGGATTTCTGAGTTCGAGGCCAGCCTGATCTACAGAGTGAGTTCCAGGACAGTCAGGGCTACACAGAGAAACCCTGTCTCAAAAAAACAAAAACAAAAACAAAAAAAAAAAAAGAAAGAAAGAAAAAGAAAAAAATTTAAATCACAAGGAAAATTTGTAGAGCACCTACTGTGTGCTTGCAGTAGGAAATGGGAGGTCCAGTATCTTCCACTGACCGAAGAAGATCATAATAAACAAACACTGGCAACTTTAAGTTATAATTTCCATAGTTAAGGAACACTTATATTTGGGGGCAAAGAAGGACATTGTTTTTTCTTTCATGGGACTCACCCACTAGAATGTTAGAGATAAGAAAGCCCCGGTCGTTGGGTGCACTGAGCCATTTCAGATTTCAAAGCTGAGGCACGTCAAGGAAAGTTACACGGTGATGCATAAGGAGACTCAAATAATTCAAACAAAAACATTCCTTCCTGGGCCACCATGGAAAGTTCAGAAGCTACCATGAAAAGTTCAAGGAAGAGGTCAGTACATGGAACTAGAAACTTTACTAGGGCCCAGAGGCATAGTTGTGTGGAAGTCCATGCTTCAATTTCCAGCAGTGCAAAAACAAGAAAAGAGAGGAAGGAAGGTCCCAAGTCAGGAGTGTGGACTTGGGGTCTGGGTTCAGCTCCATCTCCTTCCCCCGTTTCTCTCTCTTCTGTCTATTTGTCCTTTAATCTGGATGATAATTCTTGGGGCTACCAATTTGTAAACTGTAGGTATGCACTTCCTGTGTCTCAGTTCAGAATAAAATAAACCACTGCATTATAAAGGCATAGCCAACTGAGTCCCCAGTCTAAGTGGTCTCAGTATTTCATCTCTCTCTCTAGGGTTCTAGGCACCCTCAGACTCTGGCAAGGCATGTTCTGCTGTCTTCTTCTCAGCTACCATTCTCAGGTAATCTAAGAAAGTGTCATTAAGTCAGTGTTTCTCAACCTGTGAGTCGTTACCCCTTTGGGAGTTGAATGACCCTTTCACAGGGGTCACATATCAGATATCTTGCATATCAGATGTTTATATTACATTTCAAACTAGAGCCTTGATAAATCATGTGCAAATTTTTCAGATTTCTTCCATTCTTTCTTTCTTCTTGCACCGAAAGCTTTATTTGTCTTTCTTTCTTATTGTCTTTTTTTTTTTTCTTTTAAATGTTGCCTTTCTGGGCTGAGATCACAACTATGCTAAGAGTTGGGATAGAATCTCGAAGACAACAACAACAACAACAACAACACAAAACACAGAGTCCTCTGAACTGGGTCCCTGACCAAACATGCACAAACAAATCTGACGATGCTTGGGAACCCAGCCCTTTGCTGCTGGAGGCTATTGGGCTGCCTGAGAGTTTTCACTCATCTCTTGATTGCATTTCTTTCAGCATTTGATGTACTTGCTGCTGGATCCATGATAGAGCCAGCCCTGTTCTCTGGACACTGATTTTATAGACTCCCTGGAGGCTCTCAAACTGTACCCTATGAAACGGTACTTATTGTGACCATCAGTGCAGTACAAGGTGTTGTCCTTATTGCAGCGATAGACTGAGCCTGGGGTATTACTGGCAGCTCTGTTCCTAGCCATTTCCAAACAGACACAAAGACCAGCTTCAACTAATTCTAATAATGAAATTAAATTTTTGAAAACACCGAAGCCAGGTTTCATATTTAAATATTGACTTTCACCGCATGGGAAAGGGCGGCCAAATGTAACAGTGACTGGAAGATTTTGGCAAAGATATTAATTGGGATTTTTCCATTGTCAGAGAGGCTATCTAATGAACTCACAGGTGATGCTGTGATTATTAGAGTTCTGGGGTTCTTAGGGTCAAAATCAGAGCAGAGGCTGACAGTGAATACTAGCATGCCTCATAGGAATCATCAGCTTCCCAGAGAAGATCCAGGCTTGAACTCATTCCCCCTTTGAGAGGCAAGAACATCCAGTACACAAGGCTACTGTGGAAGTAACATTAGAATACTGTCTCTCCATTCTCCCTCCCCTTGACCTGCTTTTTGAAATTCTGTACATCATTCAAAAGGGATCTATAATAACAGCTAAGTGCAGGCTGCAAACTTTCAGGAGTCAAACCCCAACTGTGCTAGTTAGACCTTCACATTTCTGTACATCTGTTTCCAGTTATCAGATAGGGGTGATACCACCAATACCACCACCCATTTCATGATGTCATTATAGTGGCAGAATAAACCAGAAATACAAAATATTTTTATAACAGTCCAAACTAGGTACTGTGATAAAATAAAAATGGCCTAATTAGTTCAAAGCTGCTTACTGCTTTGTGTCGTTGTTTCAAGGCTATGTTCATTATTTTATTTATTTCAATGTTATGCCCAAACCTTACACCTCCAAGAATCTCCCTCAGATCTTACAGTCTAAAGCAGTCATGGACTTGTTTTCAACTAGAGTATATTGCTTACCTCTGACTGCTGTGGTTATTGCTTTTGTTTTTAATATCCTCCTCCTGCACCAAGCTTGAAACACAAGGGACAGAGACCAATTCTTTATCTCTGTATATATGGTCAGTTGTGGGTTTCTGTAATGTTCTCCATCTGCTGCACAAAGAAGTTTCCTTCAGAAGAGGTGAAGACTACACTTACCTGTGGGTAGAAGGACCAATGCTTAGAATGTAGTTAGGGATTACGCTGCTTTAATAAAGTAGTGATTGTAGGTGTCTCTTGCAATTGTCAGAACTTCACCAACCCAAGTAGTTGGCTGGTTTTCCAGTACCAAGTATGATTTCCCTCTCGTTAAATGGATCTTAAGTCCAATTAGAAATCTGTTGGTTACTGCCAAGGTATCTGTGCCAATACCTTACCTTTAGGTTTAGTGGGTCATGCTAATGGTTATGTTACCATAACACAACTAATTTTTAAAGGCTGAAAGCATTGCAATCAGTTATACTCCGACACGGAATATACTCACACTAAATATGTTTACATGAAAAACAGAAAGATAAACTAAGATATTACAACAAGTTCAATAGAAATTCCTATTCACTGGTTGCCTCTCATTCAACACATGTATTAGATGGATGAACGGCTTAACCTACATGTCAGGTCTAGATTAAGATTCCAGGGAGAAGAAAAAGATGGTCTTAATCTTTACACACTCGAATTCAAAAGGAAAGAGTTCAGTTGCAAGCTGACGCTAATTAGACTTGAGTGCTAAGTAATAGGGTCTTATAAAAATATATGCATTAGGCTCAGTCATTATGCTGAGGCGTAATACAGTGCTTCTCAACCTTCTTAATGCTGAAACCCTTTAATACAGTTCCTTATGTTGTGGTGACCCCCCAACATAAAATTATTTTTGTTGCTACTTCATTATTAGCCACTGTTATGAATTTTAATGTAAGTAATCTTCTATGCAGGATATCTGATATGTGACCCCCGTGAAAGGGCCATTTGACCCCCAATAGGGTCACACCCCACAAGTTGAGAACCACTGAAGTAGACTAGCAAACTCTTATTTCCATCCCAAATGGCCACACCTAATGTTCTGATAAGTAAGGAATCAAGAAGACGACTCCTTCTTGACTTCAATGAAGTGGGGAAGTTAGCTCTGGGAGTGTGTGGCATTTTACACACAGTGGATGTGATCATGAAATGAAGAAAAGGTGGTGACCATGAACCACATCTACAGAGCTGAATCCAGACAGAGGGTTCGTCGGCTTCAACCATTTTAATGTCAGACTTTGAGACTACGTTATGAGATGAAGAAAGTTCTCAAGCCAATGGAGTTGGCTATTTTCACCAACCCATTTTTGCTAGGGAGTTCATTTGTTTGACCCAATTTCTCTATAGTCGAGAAGTTTGTATTTCTAAGACCATTTCATCCTTGCTGTTTTGGGGAGGTTGTTCCAGTAAAAGTGGGACTCATACTATATAGCTGAGATTGTTTGAGAACTCACTATAATATAGGGTGACATTAACCTCACGACATCTTTTACCAGCCTTCTGGGGGGCTGGTATTGCAGGAATGAGCCACCACTTTTGGCTTGGTTCTTTGTTGTTTTGGTTTTAAACCTGTCTGGTACAAAAATCAATTCTTTCTCCTACTATCAAAAATTGATGGATTCCAAATTTGTATCTCCAAGCTGGTATCATTTTTTTTTTTAAATTCAGGTCTTGAATATTCAATTGCCTCCCTTAAAACCTCTACCTCAGAGACATTGTAAACATATCATGCTCAAACCTGAGTTTTGAACAATTCCCACCCACCCCCAAATATTTCTTTACCCTGTTAGTTCTTTGAGCTGCCTAGCCAAAAGAATGTGAGATTTATTATTGCTACCTCTACTGCCTTTCCACTCAACACAGCTCAACGTGATCTGTTGTTAAGTTCTGTCAATTCTTACTTGGCAGTGTGTCTCAAGTCTTTTTATGCCTCACAGTCTACAAGGTTAGCTCCTTGGTCTATGTTAGTTCCTCTCATACCAGGGATCCTTTAATAGCCTTAAAAAAAAAATCCCTTCTGGCCTTTTTCTTCCCCTAAACAGGTGGAATTACTTACTGGCTAGTTTTCTTTGCTTGTCTACTTATCACAAGCTAGGATCATTGAGGAAAATGCAATGTCAACCGAGGAAGGGGGAGAGTTCATAATAGGCCTATAGGCAAGCATGTGGGAGATTTTCTTGATTAATGATTGGTGTGTGGGTGGTGCCTCTTTTGAGTAAGTTGTCCTGAGTTGTATAAGAAACTAGGCTGAGAAAGACATGAGGAGCAAGCCGGTAAGCAGCACTCCTGCATGGCCTCTGCTTCAGTTCCTGCCTCCAGGTTCCTGCCTTGTCTTCCTCTGATAATGTAAGCTTTAAGCCAAATAAAACCTTTCCTTCCCAGGTTGCTTTTGGTTGTAGTGCTTTATCACAGAAATAGTATGCAAATTTTGTCTCAAGACAAAAGTCAGATCTGTCTACCATTTTGCTAACAACATTCCATCATATCTTGGGCATTTAGAATAACCCATAAAGTCCTAACTGACCTGTGAAGAGCCATATACAGTCTACTTTTTGATTCTCTCCCTAGCTCTCTTTCTGCCAGGCTGGCCCCTTCCAACCATTCAAACATACCACGAATTTGTTCTCTGTAATGTTTCACTCCTATTTTCTTGGCCTGAACATGTTCCCTCCCACTTTTGGCCTGGCCAATGGAGCCTTCTCTTTATAATTTCCTATTAAAGTATACTAAATAGATATCCCTGTTGACCGTTGCTGAGAAAGTACTGCCAAGTGGGTGATCAAACTCTTTGTGTTCTGGCCTCCTCATATCTTACAGTATTCTATTCTCTCCTTGGACCATCCCAGTCTCCCAGTTTCAGTGCTGAGAAGGGCATTCCTTGGTACAGTAGTTCCTTTGCTTTGATCTACCTAGATATAGGTTCATTTGAGGTGAGACTCAGGACCCTACAAGTATGGTTGGCTGAAAGGTCTCAGGAATAGGATAATTGGATGGGAGAAATATTGAACCATGGTTGGAAATGACTGTCCTTGCTCAATTTGGACATCTTCCAGGATTCTAATTTTTGTGGTCGTGCACCCATTTTCAATTTTTAGACCATATAATATTAGAATAATAAAGAATAACAATATTCTTGCCTCTTTATCTCTAAGAATCTAAAAATAAATGGCCTATTGATCGTGGGGTTGGTGCTGACCAAAGTGGCAGGAACAGGCAGGCTTCAAATTATATTGTCATACCTGCCACCTTCATTGTTTTGGATAGGTGTGGCCCATCCATTCTCGTGGAATACCCTGATTTTTCTGTTCCATTTAGGTACTTACTGGAGACTATACAAGGCTCAGGATGGGCCTGACCTTGTAGCACACACCTTTAATCTCAGAACTTGAGGGGTAGAAGAAGGAAGGTCAGATCTTCAAGGCCAATCTAGGCTATGTGGTGAGTTTGGAGTCAACCTTTAAGAGAGAGGATTAGAGGAAAGGGGAGGTGGCCAAGGAAGGGGAGAAAAGAGGGAAGACTTTAAAATCTTTATTTAGTTTTATTTTGTGTGAGTGTGGTATATGTATATATGTTCATGCTGTATACGCACATGTGCATATGGCTGTGTGTGCATGTATACGCATGCACATGGGCACTAGAGATTGGTCATTGAGTATATCTTCCTTGATCTACCTTAACTTTTCCATGTCTTTTGGGGCAGTGTCTCTCACTGGACCCAGTGTTGATCGATTTATCTAGGGTTGTTGGCCATTGAGCTCCAGGGGTCTTCCTGTCTTCACCCATCCACTGAATGTACTTCACAGGGCCTGGCCCTTATATGGGGGCTGAGTCTCTGATTAGGGTCTTAATGTTTGTGTTGCCAAAAAGAGTCATCTCTCTGGCCACTAAGATGGGCTTTTAAAAACTCTGTGTGTGTGTGTGTGTGTGTGTGTGTGTGTGTGTGTGTGTGTGTATGTGTTGGGGTGGTGTACATGCACATCTGCATGGGAGTGTGTGCTGCACATGGGTGTGGAAACCAGAAACCAACAATTGGGTGTCTTCTTTGAATGCTCTCCACTTTATGTTTGGAGACAGGATCTTTACACTCAGGCATCAGACACTTCATCTTTAGCCATCTCTGCAACCTCACAAAATGGCTTCTCGAGTAGTTCTTCTTTTTACTTTGTATGTTAACAAATGTCAGCCTCTACTGTTCTACTTGCTTGATCATTGCCTCCTTCAGATGGAGGGTTGCCTCTCAGCCCTCAATATCTATACTGGTATTTTCTTTAATCCCTGTGAAGAGCCTCTTTTATTTACTGTAATGTCCCCGGGATGGCTCTGTATTTGTTGCAGAGAGAAGAAGGATAGATTTAAACTCCACCATGAGATGGAGTTAGACCAGGATTCTTTCTATCATTTAGGATTTTCTGGCAGATAATTATCCTGCCTCATTATTTTGATAACTCACTCATCACTTCAATTGCTTTAAAATGTTCTAAGCAGCTGCCTTGACGATCTTGGAACACAGGCCTAATCAATTGGAATTTTACCGTTCATTTTTCTAAGAGTAAAGTTAGCTCAAAATAACTGCTATTTTCCTATTTGGGTATAGGAAAGGTGTAGGGAGGAGCTAAAGTAAAAGGGGGAGGAAGAAAGGGGAAGAATGTACCAGAAACGAGGATCTAATACTGGATTTCAGTTCCCACTATAGGAAAATGGTTCATTTCCAATTCTGCATTTCAAGAACAAAAAGGCTTTCTGATGATCTTTTAAAATTTTTCTTTGGATCAGTGTTTATCTTTAGCTGAAATGTCTATCTTCCAGTACTTAAAGGCTTAAAGCATTTGAGGAAATGAAATCATCATATTTAAGGATGGTTGCAAAGTCAAGACAGGGCACTTGAAATGCAGTTTTTCTAGATACACTGTGAGTCTCAGAAGGTGTTACCAAATAACAGAATGCCTTCCTATGACTAGGGTGCTTTTCTATCTGGTTAATCAATCACCAACCACTCTGAACAATGATTTGTTGATCACCTTTCCCTGTGGTGCCCTTAATTCTCATGAGATGCTATTAGGTTCTCCCTTCATGGAAATGACAACTTTAGAGAACAAGAAACTGAGATCCAGAGAACTTAGTCAACTGTGGAGCTTTTAACTGTAATGTGGGTCCGCAGAATTCACACTGAATTCTCTTTCAGTTCTTCCTTCTTCAAGTTAGTCAACGTTTTTTAAGTGAGCATTGGCTGTCAAACATAATGCTAAGAAAACAAAACTGAAGTCCCTCTGATCAGGAGTTTATACTTCAAGGCATAGAGGCTAGGGTGCAGAGTGGGGGAGACTGCATGGTTCTCTAGGGAGTCCTCAGGAGTCTGGTGTGGAAAATGCTGTATGTGAGATTAGAAAGAAATTAGAGAGCCCGAATGGCGTCAGTCTTTGATTAAAACATTGTTTCTTTGATTCTTAATTCACCTTCCTAAACTATAGCCTCTACTAATCTTTCTCTGTCTATTTTGTTTTGAGTCTTTCGCTGAAATTTTGGTGTCAGGGCTTATAACACGGCAAGGTTAATCTCAACAAACTGATGCTTAAGCACAAAAAGCTTCTGGACTTTCAATTAATTGTTAAATCTCATCTAGGCAATATGTATGTGCCATTGTATCTGTGCAGTTTCGATCCTGAATACCACCCTCCCCAGTGGTCCCACATTTTAAAGCCTGGACTCCACCCCAGAACTATTAGGAGGAAGTGAAACATTCTAAGAGGTAGATGCATTAGGAGGGCTCTTAGTTTATCAGTGGCATAATCTCTGTCTTAGAGCTTGCATACTTGCAATGAATGGACTGCTTTCTTCTATCATTATAGGCTGCCTTGCCATGGGGCCTAAACAGCAGAGCCAATGAACTGGACTGAGACTTCTAAAACCTGGCCAGAATAAACATTTTCTATTGAAATGTTAGTACACTGGCATTTGTTATAGAAATGGAAAGTTGACTACTCCAATATCCAATTTATTTTTGCCTGGCCACAGAAAACAAATAGTTACAGCTCCTGGCTGATGGGTCCAACCTGAGGCAGGCTGGGTCTTGACGACTGAAATGCTGTGGAAACCTGTCCTGTTGTAGAGCTGGCACCTGGAGATAACACCTACAGTTTATGACCCAAAGTTCTGAAATGCCCATAGAGCTATGGCGGTCTTGACCTTAGGTGAATAGACACACTCAGATTCTGTGGTAACTAATGCTGGATTCGAAAGTCCAGGTTGTGGATGTTCCTTGAAGTTGTGTGCATTAGAACAACATGGTGGTGGGTGATCTGTTTATGGTAGAGTCTAGTACGTACAGAAGATACATGCTGAAAGCCTAGCTTAGAATAATAGGCTTTCCAGGAAGGCTAAAAGTGCAAGCTAGAGCTACAACAGGACTCTACTCTCCCTGGAATACTGGATAGTCTTAGTTGTGTTATGACGACCTGAAAAATTGTGATGATGGTGGAGAGAGCTGAGGCTCTGAGCTCTCACACAGGCTCCTTAGGGCTCCCTCCACATGGGCAGTTAGATTTTCCTGGATGGTACATGGAGGTGACTGGGTTATACTCAGTTTTCACAATAAACACTAGATCAAACACTTCAGAGGGCTGACGTCATGAGTGAGCCAGTGCCTCCCTCTGATCTGAGTGCTGTGCCAGAGAACAGCTTCTGAGAAGTCATGGAGTTTTACTGGGCTCCCAACCAGGACATGTGGGGCAAGTCTTAGTACAGGCACTGTTGTTTGCATAACCTAAAGCATGTCTCAGCACCTTTCCAGATTTTATGTTTTCAGTTGATGGTGAACACCTGTGGTCAGGAGCCCGTTTCATTCATTTAGCATAGTGTCTACCTCACAAAAGGTTAATAAAACATACAAGTTTGGGCCAGGAAGTACCTGTGTGAATAGAATGAATGTAAAAGTGAGAAATCATGTTTGCAGTTTAAGAGAGGAGAGTCTTAGTACAACCATGATCCTTGCTCTCACCTTCTAGACACCGACCTCTTCCACACTGCCCTTCTTTGAAAGCCAGTGACTCTGATAACGGTATAATCTCCAAAGTTCTTAACAGTTCTGTGATTCTCTGACTGAATGTTGAAAGATAAACATTGAAATCATTTATTTTTTTTTTCAGCATTTTTGAGCCAGACATGTTATCACAAATCAAAATAAATCACCTTCTGACCTAAGAGGGTCTTGGAGATTTAGCTACCAGGATAGCATATGGGTGGCTTCATAGCACAGCACCCAGGAAACCCTTTGACATTTGCAAATGTCGTGAAACACCAACAGACAAGATACCCACACCACCAAGGGGGAGGGAGATAGATCAGAGGTCTGCAGATCCGTTTTATCTCTTTGCTGTCAGTGCCCATAGAAAGGGTGGCAGCTTGTTGCTGGGGAGGCTGGTATCTCCAGAGTAAAGGGTCCCCTCTCTTCAGGACTGTACAGGCAGTTCTCACTTTCGCTGTAAGGCTCATGGATGTGAGTGACTGACAATGTAAGTCAAATATTCGAAAGTTTGAGTTAAGCATCTCACTGTCTGCAGGGAAAAGACACCGCTTGGGGCTTTCCATGTGTGTGTCAGTGAGATAGGTGGTAGACATTAGACATTTTCAAAGACAAAGGATAAAGGGAAAAATTTATAATTCTACTACCCTAAAGGAACCGCTAAATATATTTTGTTAATTGTATACTCTTATTTATATCTAGTCTATTTTCTAAAACTATTCTAAAATATAGTTGTAAATGTATTATATGGGCCTACAAGAGTTATATACGTATGTGTGTATCCAGCTTCATTACTTTACATATTAACATCTGTATTTTTGTTTGTTTGTTTTGAGACAAGTCTCACCATGTAATTCTGGCTGGGCTGAAGCTTACTATATGGATTAGGTTGGCTGGATACAACAGATGCCTCTGCTTCCTGGGTCTTGGGATTAAAGGCATAGCCCATCACATCCAGCCCTGTGTGCATATTTCAATTTCAGCCTTTCAGACTTAGTGTTTTGTAATTTACTTAATCATTCCCCTACCTAATGCGCTCTCTATTGACCTAGTCATGACCAGACATGTAGACCGTTTGAAGTTTTGACATTTGATGCAATGCTAACATTAATGTTCACATGCTAACAACATGCAATGATTTGCTTTCCTATGTGTTCCATTATACCTAGAGCATTGATTCCTAGAAGTGGAGCACTGGGTCAAAGGGCATCGCTGTGCTCTTGATTGATTGTTGACGCGTGACTAGATAGCTTTCTGGAAAAGTCGTGTTAGTCACAGTAGGACTCAGTCTTACAGCATTTCTCCAAGAATTATTTAAATGTTATATATATATGATAAATACAAGTGTTGGCTCAAAGACCATTGATAGCTTACATAAAGGCTGGTAGGATTGGGAAGAGTTAAAGGGGAAAGGAAAGAGACATGTAATCTGAGGAAGCTATAGAACTAGAGGCCACTGATTACTGACAAACAGCCAGAGATTAACGGGACATTGTAAGTCAGTATGCACATCAATGTTGTAGTAACTGTCAGCGTACTGAAGTAGACGCTGCAGCTAAATAACCGATGCAGCGTAGATCTGATGGGACACAGCCACAAGAACTTGCTAAGTTTGCTGTAAACTATTTACTTGTCTAGATTTTCCCCACATATAGAACCTGTGAGGAAAAAAAAAGATGAGACTAAAATGGGGGAAAAAATATGTTCAAAACATATCATATAGTTATATAAAATAGCCATATATGGTTCCGTTTAATCAAACAAAGATGAAGCTAGAAGCTCTCCCCATTTAGACCAGAAGGTTGTATGAGGTTAGTGAAGACAGGCTAAGGGGTTCAGTCCACGGTTCCTCTACACACCCAGAGTTATAATTCTGTTGACCCACAGTTCCACTGCAGTTATTAAGTAAAACCAGACACTCAGAGAAGATGATGAGAACTCCTACAAGTTCAGGCAGAAAGCCTTAGGTTCTGTGGGTCTCACATAGATTGATGGCAGGTTAGCCAAGAGTTGTGTTTCCATGGAGGGTTTCCATAGAGACATGCTAAGCCTGTGGATTGGGTCACCTGCCTTGGTTTCTCCCAAGTGTTTTCATGGCTCTCTGTGTAAATGGTGGCACACAAGAACTAAGTTGCTTTCAAGTCAGGAACTACGGGAGTAAACAGAAGAGCTGGGAAGGATGATTGATGAGTCTAGTCAGCTACAGAACCCCAGGAGCTGAGGCAGGAGGATCATGAGGCCAACCTTGGTTACATTGTGAAATACTGTCTCAAAGCACCAAGTGAACGGATGAGTAAACATATATTACAAAAAATAAATAAGCATACTGTCCTGACTCTGTTTTGAATGAGAACCAGAACCTGTCTGAACTCAGCGGAGGCTGAGATCATGATTGGGGGTTTCTAAGAATGAAAAAGATATCACACATAAATATTCTTTTTTGAGTTATAGGCTTTATTTCTATGAATAATTTTATATTAACAGAAAAGTGAGAAAACAGTCCAGAGAATAACCCTATACCTAGTTTCCCCTACTATTCATAATTAGTAAACATTTCTAAACAATGTCAGTTGCAATCATGGATTCAGTCCTGCAGAGGGTCTCTTCTGACCTTTGCTGTTCAATGGTCTGATAGATCCTGGAACTAACTTTCTCCTTTCTTCTGCTGTCTTTATTCTCTCTCTCTCTCTCTCTCTCTCTCTCTCTCTCTCTCTCTCTCTCTCTCTCTCTCCTCTCTCTTTCTCTCTCTCTCTCTGCCTTTTCTTTTTGTTCTTCCTTCCTTTCCTTTCTTTCTTCCCTGCCTCCTTCCTCCTCTTTCTCTTCTTTCTTCTGATTTTGAATGTTTACTTTGAATGCTGTGATCACTGATCACCGAGGCACTTCTATGTGGCTATCAGGGCTCTCTCTAGGTCCTTCCTTCCTCTCTTCTCTCTCTTTGCCCATGCCACCTTCCCTATGCCCTCAAATATTTCCCATATTCACAGGAAGCCTGGTGGCTTGACTACCCAACTTCCAACTGTCCTTCACTCTCTGTCACTGACTGGGACAGTTTTCCAGAACAAAAAGAAAAGAATAATAGGAAAGAAGAAACCAGGAAAACAAAACTGAAAAGCAGAAAAGCTTCTATGGGCTGCCACCTATGATCATGAGTAAGGAGAGCAACAAAGGGAAACTGAGTCTCAGCCCCTGCACGTTATGATCCTTAACATTAAACCCAAACCAAACCAAACAACAACCAAAGAAACCAAACCAAACTAAACCACAACCAACGAAACCAAACAAACAAGCCTTCGCTTGGCTTTTGGACTCAGCACAATCAGAGACTTTGGTCTACAACTGGTTAAAAATTGATAAGGTGACTATTTGAGGATTGCCTTCCTTTACTCTCGAAGCTTACATTTTAACCTCTGGCTCCACCCCCAGACACAAACACACAACAGTCTTTCTCCATCCCTTATCCGAAAGTTACACAAATGTACATCTAGGTACAGAGGCACAGAAGTCAGGACACACCAGCAGCCCAGAAGTCACTGGGCTATCCTTCCTTCACACAGGTGAGGGAACTGGATCCTCATAGTGGCTTTGCCCTGTAAAAAGTTCCAGGTAGAACTGTAAGTAGAAACCAAGCATGTTGGGCAGCACACGACCCTTTCCTCTCCCTCACTCTGGGTACCTTAGAGCCAGGTTTATGTTCTTCCTATGTGTACAGGCTACGTAGAGACTGGCATGTAAGGTACATGCACCCAGCCTCTGCAGCCTGACCTCAGGGGACGGTTTAATGACTTGAATTTCAGGCAGCTGAAAAAGTTTCTGCGGGCGGAGGTTGAAATAAACAAGAACAGCCACTGTAGAGATGTGAATGGAAAAGTACCAGCCCTCCCTCCCTCCCTCCCTCTGCATTCTTCTGGTCTCCAGCTTTCCCTGCCACCAAGCCAGCTTCAGATAGGCTTATGCATGGTCAGGTGTACAGAGGGCGGTGTAGAGGAAAAGAAGAAGAAGAAAAAATAGGCAGGCACAACACGCAAATCAAGTTTTTCCACTCCTAGCCTCCGGTGGTAGAGAGCAGCCTGGTAGGCAGGGCCAGCTACCCTGAGTTTACAAATACTCAAGTCCCTCCCTCCCCTCATCCCTCTCACTTTATGGTCCGGTTTCCGCTTTTCCTCCTGCTAAAGTTTCATAGGAAGTGAAAACCCTGCTATTCAAAACAGTGATGGAACGCAAAAAGCCAAATGATTGCGTGTTCCCATCTCGACACTTCTCCATTTTAAAATCCAGATAGTCATTGCCATTTAAATTAATGAGCGGAGCATGGGCAATTGATGAAAAAGCCTGTAAGCCAGGCTGAAAAGGTTGGCTAAAGGGGGGGGGGGGCAGATGATGATGATGGTGAAGAAGAAGAAGAAGTAGGAGGAGGAAGAGGAGGAGGAGGAGGAGGAGGAGGAGGAGGAGGCGGCAGATGAGGAGGAGGAGGGGGAGGGGGGAGATTGGAAGAGGAAGGGGAGGAGGAAAGAGGAAGAGGAGAAGAAGAAAAGAAGAAAAGGGGGAGGAGGAAGAGAAGAAAAGGAGGGGGAGGAGAAAAGGAGGAAAAAGACAAGGGGTGAGGAATGAACGGATGAACGAACCTGCTTTGAGCAAGAAGATAACCTGAAATGAGATCTCATTCTCCTCAGGAGATGGTAGCACAGCTGTGAATAGGCCCAGGTCTGTCCTTCTGTCCCAATGTCTCCATTTTTTCTCCATTTCCTTCTCATGCCTCAATCTCCGAGAACTCCACTATCTTACTTTTTAAAAAATACCAGGAGCCTTCTCCTGTATCTGAGGATAATATACAGAGAGTTTTTTTTTTATAGCTTGTTGTTCATTTGTTTCTCAAAGATGAGGTCTAATGTAGCCCAGGCTGGCCTCCAACTCACCACGAAGCCAAGGAAGACCTTGAACAACTAATCCTTTTTCCTTCAGCTTTTAGGAGTTGTAGTTGCAGACACATGCCTGGCTTGTGTATAGCACTTCCAAACAAAGGACTCGAGATAGAATAAGGAGGTGTACAAACATCCCCCCAACTCTTCCAAAGCACTGTCAAACTTTACAGCTCAGACCCTTGACATAACCACACAACTCTTCACACATCCAAATGACCCAGCTCCTATAAACATAGCCTAGAGTTGGTTCTCGGAACCAGTTATAGTTTACACAGGGCCTAATGCAGTCTTACTGACCTCCATTCTGCGAGAGCACGATACATAACCCTCAAGGCCAGACTGTCAGGTCAGCCGGATCCTCAGAAGTAACTACAGGCATCAAATCACATGGATTCGTTTTTCAGTTGTGACTCTAGGTTGGCTCATATGCCTTCATGAGGGACAGCTTAGCCCCTGGGAAGACGAAACCTGGAGGAGTGATTATCAGTGAGGGTCCTCATTCTAGAATCTAGAGTCCTATCTTCCACTCTCCTAACTGGTAGGACATGCTTCCATTTCAAACCTCCGTGGAGAGCAGACAGGACAGAGTTTATCTCAAAGATAAACTTTTCAACTACGGCTGAATTGTGGGAAAGGTCTTGTGAAGAAAAGTGGGTGTGAAGCGTGTTCCATCCCTTCAACAATGTAATATCAGTACCAAGTTATTTTATTTTGTAATAGAGCTTATATTTACCTAGCAATTGTGATCAAGGATCTATTCCTAAGCTCAGTCCACGGGGCAAGGAAGTTGGCCTAGTCCTCTCTCCTGAGTGTTACCAACCAGGAATCATTAACTCGTGGCATTAGATGATCTGTGTTGTTCTCAAGTCCGCAGAAATAATTCATAGGACCCCAGGGCATGGAATCGTGTGGGCTCCTTAAGGATGATGTAAAAGAATCTGAGTATATTCTAGTCATTTCTTTAGCCCAGTAATAGCACTGTAGCATTCAAGCCTTACATAGCTGTAAGTGATGAGGTAAGACCAATAACGAGAGAAGGAAGGGCATTCAGGAAGAGAATATGTTGGTATAAAACTCTATTAAGTTACTTTCTGGAACTGAAGAAACTGAAAGGTGAATGCATAATTTTCTTCAACATCCATTCAGTTGAGAGAAAAGAGACTCATCTAAAAGTAGGTGCCTCCTTCTGTTCTGGATATTTTCTTCCAACATACACACTTTCATTTGGGGGATGGGGTGGGAAGAGAGGGAGAAGGGAAAAAAAAATCAAAACACAGCAACAAAAATCCCACCACAGAACTCCTGCACATGGTCCCAGGAAGGATAAAAGGTCCAAGTGAAGGGGTTAATTACCTATAAAGCAGGGCTCCGCAAAACTCTTCAGAGAATCAAAGGGTATGAGGTATGAGAAGGGTAAATTCCTTCCCAGCCCCCACTCTGGCTGGCTCTACTGCCTGAGGGAGCACATTTCCCTTTGCTCTGCAGCGCCCCCATGGGGCTAAGAGTGGAGTAGCAAAGGGAACACAAGATGGACAGGGTGTGTGTGTGTGTGTATATGTGCGTGCCTGTGAGTGAGTGTGTGTATGGGGAGGGGGGTTGAAGGCTTGGTGGTAGGAGTCAGTCACTTTGAGAAGAAAAATAATCAACAACACCATAAAAGTAATTCTATTTATGAGGACAACAATACAGCAAAACCAAACTACTGTTCCAAAGCTAAGTCGCATCTAAGAAATACAAAGTACTTAATGCTTGGAAAAGGTAGTAATCAGACAGCTAGCTACACAAAGAAAACCACTTCAGCAAAATCAGGGTGTTATTTGGGTCCAGTGGGATTTACTTACTACACTAAAATGAGAGGGTAGGGGACTCTAGATACAAAAACCCAAAGCAGACACCCTGCCTCCAGGCAGCAGCGTGGATCCATTTGACAACGTCACCGTGTCTTTGGAAGTGAAATGTTCATTTCCCCCAACAGTGATAGGGTCAGGCCTATGTATAGTCCTCAAAAAATCCTTCACAAGACAGCCTTTTCCACCGAGACTGCAGTAATCCATCTGCCAATACGTATTAGAATATTCAGATTTCTCAGGGACAGACAACGGGTTTTGTAAGCCCCAACCCCCACAGAAAACAACCAGCCCCCCCCCCCACCCCCAGTTCTAAAACCTGTGACATCATCTTTTGAAGTGGTGGTATTACTCCAACAAAGACACAGCTGAAACTTCTCATAGGACCAGTCCTCCGTACCCCAGAAATCAGCAGTCTTCCAGTCTTCTCTATTTTAAGCCCAGGTTTAGGGTTGTGGTCCACAGGTATTCATTAGAAATTAATACGTGGAGATACTTTGCGAATACTTAAGAACTCCTCTGTGATTTAACGAGCCATTTGAAGGACTTTTACAGCTAAAGCCCAGAACAGCCTGACCTTTGAAAGCGTCTTTTGCTCCAAACACTTTGGGTTCATTCTAATTCTTAAGGAATCTGAATATTATTTAGCTCACACCCTTCTTGCAGGAGACAGACATAAAAGAAACAAGAGTCTCACTCATCCAGGGTTGAGTAGGAGGGCAAAAACCCCAACCAACATTTAAATAGGGAAACTGGCAGCCACGAACAAACAAACCGGGGCCCACAGTGAAAGGATTCTGCCCTGCATTGGCCTTTTAAAATAAAGGAAGAAAGAAGGGAAAGAAAGATTTTCCCCTCCTCCTCCTCCCCTCAGCTCCCGCTCCAGAGCCTAGAGGACCCGGCTGAGCGGTGCGCCTAGTTGTAGCACAGCCTGTACTAAATACACGCAGTATCTGTGATCCTGGCAGCCAGGCCTTTAGAATTCCCTCAGGCTGATCCCTTCAACACTTATTGAAGAGATTTTTTTTTCTTTCCCCGACGACCTTGAAACGAACCCGGGGGTGGGGGTTAAAAAAAAAAAGGAAAAATAATGTTCAAGACCTTAAGAAAATAGCAAAATACAAACATGTATTTGGCTTCACAGAATGTTGTAACAGACAAGCATCACACGTACCCACACACACACATTTCTAGCATCAAGAAATTTCCTAAGAGTCAACAGTAACCGAGTAAACCCATCACTTGCTGTCCTGGAAAGAACCAAACCAAACCAAACCAAATCCTTTTACATCTCTTTCAAGTGCAGGAAGGCTTCCCTTCAGTAAAAGTCCAAGAAGAAAGGAAACTGCACCAAGGGCGGCTGGAAGGGGGGGGGGGGGCAGTGTTGGAGGTTGAGGCTGTCATATGTGGCCCAAAATGTAAGCTTCTGACAATGGTATTAGGCTGAAACAGTGCATCTTTTAAATGCCTGAGAGGAGAGAGAGAGAGAGAGAGAGAGAGAGAGAGAGAGAGAGAATAAAACCAACGGATGACAGTTCCTACGATTTACATAACACCACAAACTTGCAAAAGGCAAAAATCAGAAGCGGAGGGGGAAAAAAAAAAACAACAAAAAACCCTAAATCATTAAATACAACAAGGAGCAACCCCAAACCACCATCCCAAAAGGAACCCCCGCCCCAACATACTTTGTCCCAAATAAAAAGAAAACAAATGAACCCACCGAAAACTGCTTGGCAAATATTTTTCTCGTGGTGCCTAATATTCTAGCTGGAAGGAGCTGTGGTATTTATTGTTTTCTCCCTCACTCGCCTCTCTAAACCTGCCTCTAATATACTTGTTCTAACGGCTCAAATCTCTTGCTCCCTTTCGTGTACTTAGCTCGAGGAGCCGAGTTTATGGGTAGGAGAGGAAGAATTAGCCCCAGACCCCGGGAAAGCGAAGCGCACTCCCCCTCTTATGTCACCGAATAGCAAATTAGTTCTCAGAATTCCAGAGGCCGAGCTTTGCTACAGCGAAGACGCCGACGTCACGGAGGAGGAGCCCACGTGACGGCGGCGGAGCGGGCCGTTCCATCAGCGGCCGGGGACAGGGAGGGTCTCCTTGTAGCCTCGCGCCCCTGCCGTGGGACCCCCGGTGTTCCGGGCGGCAGTGCTGCGGGAACCCCGATCCACACTCTAGGGCGGCGAGCGGCGCGGCCCCGAGGCATCCTGCCGGCCGGGAAGGCGCCGCGGCGCGCGCTGCTGCCACCGAGTCCTCCCCTGCTGTGGAGCAATGGTAAAGCCCGCAGCTCAAATTCCGAGAATTGAGCTCTGTTGATTCTTAGAACTGGGGTTCTTAGAAGTGGTGATGCAAGAAGTTTCTAGGAAAGGCCGGACACCAGGTGATTATTGCTGTTGCTGCCGCCGCCGCTGCTGCTGCCGCCGCCGCCGCTGTTGCCGCTGGTGCCGCTGCCGCCGCCGCTGCTCATGATCATTATTTTACCTTTTAATTCTTTTTTTTCCGCTTTTGCCAAATGCTTTGGCTCCAAGTTTCCTATGTGTATCTATTGATATAAATGTATCTATTTATTGATTCTAGCTGTCAGGTGTTAAAATAAATGCCGAAGATCAGCCCCACGTCTCTCCCACTGTAGGATCTAGCTTTACGCATACGTATTCTTCTTCTTCTTTTTTTTTTTCTTCTTGCTGTCTCGGAGCGCCTCGGCCGCCTCGGGGAGGCTGTGCCGCCCTGCCCGGTGTTGTTTCGGTGTTTGGAGACGCAGGGGCGCGGGGCGGCGGGCGCTGGGCTGCGCGGCCTGGGAGGGCGGACCGCGGCGGCCCCGCCGGCTTCGCGCGGCTTGGCTTGCTTTCTCTGCTCGCTTGCAAACTGCCTTCCCCGCCGCTGCCTCCCTCCCCGCTCAGTTCTCCCGGTGCCCGCGTTGGCGGCCGTCCACCGGCCCGGGGCCCCGCACAGTCCCTGCCTTGCACCCGAGCCGGGAGTCAGCGGGGGGAATGCAAGCCAACTCCTCGGCTGGTTGTTTTATTTTCCCTTTTCTTTTTGGTCATAAAGCCAGATGAAGTATCGTGTCTGCAGTTTCCTTTGAGAGCCGTGATCTTCCCAAGGAGAGACAGTGTTTTGGGGAGGCTTCGCTTGCACGGGGGGCGGGGACGTTGAATACTTTGAAAATTAGTCTTTCTTGGTTGGAGTCGAGGCAGTCGGGAACCCGGGTGCGCTCGGTCTGCCCAGCCCGAGGAAGGAGGCTTGAAGGCGGGACAGGGATTTGGGGGGGGGGGGGCGGCGAGAGAGGGGTGCGCGGTTTTTTTGCACCTGCGGCGCTTTCAGCGTGCGGGACCCGGGGGGTCTTGGCCAGCCTGCCCAGAGCTCGGGGAGGTGGAGGGATTTCTGACGGCCGCGGTGTTTGTATTTTGGGTGCTGCGTGACTCTGTTGGCTCTCAGCGGTAGTTCCCTCCCTTTCCTAAATTTAATTTCATTTTTTCCCCCTTGGTGCAAGCTGTGTTTAAAAAAAAAAAAAAAAAAAAAAGGCAGCTATGGCCCTGAGTATAGCGGACGCCACGCTTCAGATTCCCAAGGTCCTTATTTTGGGCGAAGGAAGAAAAACAGAATCCCAGCCTGCGTTCCTGATTTGCAAGATCAGGGAGGGAAGAAGGGGCACTTTGTGATTCTGGCTGGGGGACCCGGGATGGGAGGAGCGGGTGCGAAAGGGAGATCTTTGTGAGTGATTTTGCGAAAAAACAAAAACAGAAACAAAAAAACAAACAAACAGAAAAAAAAAAAAAACAGATTGCGAGGTTGGTTGGATTTGCAACCTGTGGCTCTCCTCGAGGGAATAAGAATGGGGAAAAGCGGCGGCGGCGGCCCGGGGCGGGAGTGGGTTGGGAGTTGGAACCTAGGAAATCGCTGCCCGGGGGCCAGCGGGAGCTAGAGGCCACCCCTGCCGGAAACGGTGAACGTTAAATGTCTTGAAAACTGCGGGTTGCGTTGCCTGTATAATACTGTGTTATTGGAACCCTGGCGAGAAATGGAGGTAGTGTTGCAAAAAATGAGTTTTAAAAGTCCCCCATGAAAAACAACAGCACCGAACAATATATATATATGTAAAATAAATAACCTCTGTGTTGTGCTCCCTCTCATAGAGATTTAGTTTTTGTGCTAGGGATAGTGAGAAATGACCTCAAACCCGGCGCTGGAACTCCAAAGGGATTACAGGGTCGTTGACTGCAGTAGGGACAAGCATCGCACCCCATCCCCTAAGAAGTGATTTTATCTTTGTCCTTTCTTTTCTTCAAACATTGTATAGTTATCCGAGGAAAATATTGCAGTGCCAGTGGATATTACTATCCACAAAAACAGAAAAGATCAAGGACTGGAAGAGGAGGCGAGAGAGAGAGAGAGAGAGAGAGAGAGAGAGAGAGAGAGAGAGAGAGAGAGAGAGAGAGAGAGACCGAGACCCTCTCGGAAGACTATTTAGAAATACAGTTTGTGGCTCTGAGCTTTACCGCTGGCTTCCTCTGCAGTTCGCTGGTTTCCCTTTTTCTTTGCGAGGTGTGTGTGTGTGTGTGTGTGTGTGTGTAAGCAATAAACTACTTTAAAATAGGGGAGGGGGCAGTGTGATCCATCCGGAGACAGGTATCTATTTTGCTCACACTTAACTACCAAGAGCCTTTGGCAGGCACTTGAGCAGGACATCATAAGCCTGCAGACCAAGTTGAAGTTCATCTGGCCCTAGTCCACACGCTATTCCTGGAGGTAGCAGACATGAGTTCACAGGAGTTAGGTGAAATCATATTCTTCTTTATATACCGATTTTAATAAAAGAAGGAGAGATATTTGTCCCCAGGGAAGAGGAAATGGAGAGAAAACACCAGGAGATGGACATTTCTCTTGCTAAAAAGGACTGCAGTTGAGTCCCGAGGCCAAAATAGAAAGCTGTAGTTGGATACCTCCACCCCCTCCACCCCCCACCCCCAGTTTATAAATAGAAGTTTCCAGTATCCTATTTGGAAGAATTTCTTTTCTAATACTTCCAGGCGTTGTGATTTTAAGGATCTGTTGGTAGTGTCAATAAGGCTAGATGCTGTTCCAGACAACCAAGTGACTAGAGCAGAGACAACCAGGAAACGGCTATTCACTAACTACTCTCTTCCTTGCCTCAGTTTTGGAGGGTTCACAGGAGTGTTTTCTTGAAAAGACTAATTTCTTCTGGGCTTGGTGGTCAGGAATGGCATCCTACATTTCTAAGTTGCCGTTTGCTGAGCCCCGAGGAGTTCCAGTTATGGGTTGAGTAAATGCCATGTCTAGATGTCAAAATCTTTCCTTCCCTCTGTCCCCTGCTGGGGATATCCCCCTCTGTTGTGAAAAAACTTAAGTTTCAGGGGAGGTAGTGCGGCAGCGCCACCCCTTGGTGAGTAACTATTGGTAAAAGTCAAATATTTGAAAAATAATTGTGAAATGAGCGGAATGTGCTTCCCCCCCCCACCTCGAGAGATTGAAAAAAAGAGAGAGATGAAACTTTTAAAATCAATACTTTGCAGTTATTCTCTCAAATAAGATAGAAACACGTTGTTTTCCAAACTAGTGTGGTGTCCTTACAGGCGATGTACTTCCCCGTAATTCAAGGGACACACTTGCAGGAGTGGAGATGAGGTGGGATAGAGTTGTCTCTTAGTAGCGACTTCTCTGGATTGATGTAGCTATTTTCCCCTTCAGACTTGACTTCAGGTACCCGCAGTCGATTGACGGTCTGATTCTGAGCTAAAGAGTATTTTTTTTTTTTTTTTTTTTTTTTTGGTGTGTAAAACCATAGAACTGAAAGTGTTGCAGTTTCCCCGGGGGCCCTGGTGGCTTGTGTCGGAGTGATGGGGGAGAGGTTTGTGGACCGCAGGGAGCAGCGGTAGGCTGGGCTGCAGCCTTGTGAGACTCAAAGTAGCGTGGCGCGTGCCGGTTTCCTTACACTGCGCAACAAGTGGGACCGCAGCAGAGACGCGCGACTCTGCACACTGGCTCTGCTGGTTAGCTTCTTTTCGCTCCTTCTAGCCCTTCCTGCTTCCCAATTACGCACCAGTAGCACCTCCAAAGACCATATTCTGTTCGGTTCCGCACCCCTGCTTTGCTCAGTGGGTGAAGGGCTTACCTCTGGGCCCCCCCCCCCTTCCTCCGTGGGTATGGATCATGGGGTTATTCCTGACTTTTGCTTCCCTCCGCCTTCCTCCCGCGTCTGGCTCGCTGTCTCTCTCTCTCTCTCTCTCTCTGTCTGTCTCTCTCTCTCTCTCTCTCTGTTTCTCTCTCTGTTTCTCTCTTTGGCAAGAGTCTCTCTTAATACTTTCAGGTGTGGTTCTTTTTGAACGCAAGTGTAGCCAGCTTTGAGGAAGGGACAAATGGAATAGTCAAATGATGCGTTTAAAGCAGCTCCTGAAACCGTATGGTGTTAGCTAGAGGCATGAGCATCGGAAGAACGGAATTACATCTGCTCAACTAATTGTTTTCCGACTTCGGTTTTGGAAGCAACGCCCCCCCACCCCCCACCCCCAACCCCACCCTCAAGAGAGACAAAAAAAAAAAAAAAAAAAAAAAAAAAAAAAAAAAAAAAAACCCGCTGGTCAGGGTTGCCAGAGTGTAGAAGGCTATGGTAACAGGGTGATTCTTGAACGGACTGAGTCCGCCACCTAGTGGTTGGTCACGGTCAAGGTTTGCGCCCGGAGCGGTGGTCTCTGGATTCTGATCAGACACTAGGACTGAGAAGGGCATTCTCCAATGAAGACAGCTTCCGACTTCCAAAGTTTTGATGAGGCAGATGAAAATCATATGCCCATGCCATCCACATCCACAATTTCTCAGCCATCCATCAATATCTGTCTCAACTGAGAAACAGTACTTTCTTTAAGGACATTTGTGGCCTCTCCAGGTAGCAGAAGGATTGTGTCCAGACTCTCAGGAGCTTTAAGGTTTAAACTACTTCATTGCAATTGCGGACTCAGGCCTAACAGTAAGTTTCTGAATTTCAAAGAATTCATCAAGGGAGTTCTTTCCAGTTCATCTAATAAAAGGGGAGAGCAGTTAAACCTTAGGTCACCGGAGTCTCCAGTGCACACTGGAAATGGTTCCCTTTAGCTTAAAGTTTTTGACAATAGGCATGGAAAGGTTACAGAGGTGTGAGGGGGTGGGGCATCTCAAAGCTGTAGTGCATGCTTGTTCTGAGAGTTTGAGTGGCCAGAAACTACTTAGTCTAGTTGGGGTTGTTCATCGGCTTTCTGTAAGCTTGAACTCCGAACTCACTCTCTTTTCACGTAGTTTATCCTTTACTTAGTGACCTGGGGAGAAATCAGGTGTGTGTGTGCGCGCGCGCGCGTGTCTGTAGGGGTTGTGAATAAATACAGCTTTATTCTTTGAGAATTTGTACCCCATCTCCTCCGTAGTTTTCTTTCTCAAAGCTCTTAACGGAGATGGCCCGCTTGCACCGACGCACTGGCGGCCTCTAGTGGCGTCCTCAACGCAGAGACACAGCTGTCGTCCCCTCCCCCTTTACCCCACCCCCCACCCCCCACCGGGGCGGGGAGGAATCCAGTACTTCTTCTATCACTGCGGGAGTTGTCCCAGGCCGCCGCGGAGAAATGCGCCTCTGTTCGGGTTGGAAACGAATCTGGGGACGTGTCTGAAGCGCGGTCAAGTTTGACTCATCCCTTTCCAAGGACAGTTAGTGCCTTCCATTTTCATTAACGTGAATAAAGACCTTGGCTGACTTCTGTCTAGATCGAATTTTAAAAGGCATTGTTTGCTTGGGGAGACGATGCCTCTCTTTCCTGCCCCACAGTACCCCGCCCACCCCATTGCCGATCCCAGTCCAGTCAGGAGAAGGGAAGAAATCTCGTCTGAAGGACATGGTTTGCTGGCTTTGTCGGCAGGCCTTCTGGAGGCTGTCTCGACCAGGCTCATGGGGAGCGTTCCTTCAGCTCTCCAGCTCTTGATGATAAAACACATCCCTTTATTTTATTGCATTTCCTCGAAGCTTGCAGGCTAGCAAGAGCTCTGAGGCAGGACACGTAACAGAAATGAAAGTCAGGACACAAAGTCCTCTGGTTAGCTCACGCAGCTGCGGAGTCCATCACACTATCAACTTCTCTTTTTATCTTTTGTCTCATCCCGGCCCAGAGGAAAGAGCACCAATATTGTCCTTCCCTACCTCCAGAACAGAAGCAAGGCTTTGACTCTACCCATTATCGCCAGAACAGGGTGGCTAGACCTGAGCAGCCTGTTAGAAAAGAGCGCTCCTGCTGGAGTCCAGAGGCATGTTTCGACGCGTCATTTCCAACGCCCCCCCCCCCCCCCCCCCCCCCCGCCTTCAAACTCCTTGTCCCTAGACAGTGATTTACATTTTAAGAATCCTGCTTAGATTTTTTCGGCGAGTTATTGGAGTTATTAGATTACCAATAATCCAACAACCATCCTAGGTAGAGAGAAGTGGAAAAGCGTTCTCTAAATCCAGACACTGGCCAAACTAGGTCAATGGGAAGGAGGGGCGGGGCGAGCAGCCGGCTATAGTTTCTAGCCTTGATGGAGCGCTCCCTCTAGCGTTAGACAGAGATAAATACACCATTATGATTGGGCTTCCAGTAAGTGCGAATGGTAACTCCACGGATATTCATTCCTGTCCCATATAAAATTCCCTTTATCACCGTTAGCCCATACCGAGGGACAAAGAAACAACAAAACAGGGGACCAGTGAGAGCCCATTTCTGGGGTGCGAGCCTGATCCCGCCTCTATTGCTAAAAGGATGTACAGTGCCAGGATGCTATCCGTTACTTTTAGGACTGGACCGAGGTTGTGCAGACAACCCCAAAGGCGTTAGGCTGCAGAGAGCACGTTAGGCTACAGAGAACCACAGGGGGTTCATTTCGGGGAAAGCGAGGAAATCCTGCCGTGTGTCAGAGCTTGCACTGGCATGGGCCCTGTGACCTAGTCTCCACGGTTTCAGGAAAATAAGACACTGAAATTCCAGAGCCTGTCTGCCTTCAGCCTGGTAGCTCCAGCTCTAAAGAAGGTTGGGCGGAAACCTCCCCTTTCTTGCCAACGTAGGCGGAAGGGGCTTTCAGTTTACTTTTCTTCCAGGCTTAGTCCCTCAACCCCCACCCCCACCCCTATCCCCCCAAAAATTCGGCAAGGTTCCTCCAAGGGTAGAGATTCTTAGTCCCGGGAACTCAATCTTTTTGACTTTCTTTAATTTCTCACCTACCCATTCCCTTCTAAAGCACGGAAGGAGGTAGTAAGCAAGCGGGCAGACAAAAAGAGAAAAAAAAAAAAAAAAAAAACAAGAAATAATATCAAGACCCTAAGACAAACAACAAAACAAAAGCAAAGGAACAGCAGTTGCCAGAATAGGGCAAAATACATTCTGACCGTCCCCAGACTCTTGGGCTCCACTCTCTGTGGCTTTTAGCTTGCTGTGGGGCAGGGATGGGGACGGTGAAGTAGGCCTGGAGCCGGGAACCAGTGTGGACAGCGGACTTAGGGGAAAAGTGTGCTCTGTCCCTGGCCAGCGCTGTGCAGCCAGCGATCCCGGGCTGGGCTGTCAGGCCGCGGCTTCCTGGAAAGTTACTTCTCGTTGGAGACTGCACTGGGCAGGAGTGTTCTGTGAAATCCTTAGAGCTGAGATCGACTATGTTCCGGGAATGAGAGGGCTGTTCTATTCCCCTCGTGGCCCCCTGCTTTGACCGATTAAAAGGAAAAAAAAAAAAAAAAAAAAAAAAGACACACAATGTTAGCTACCGAGGTGCATGAAAGCATTTATTTGAATGTAACCAAATTAGCTGCTACAGTCCTACCACTCGGCCCCAGCCGAATCTTCCCGGGCTTCGAGGCGGATGGGCAGCAGTGCCAGCCGATCGCCAGGGGGTGGGCGGTCCCAGGAAGACAGGTACAGCTAGGTGCGGTGAGCCAGTCTGCGCAAGCTTGCCAGGCCGTAGGGCTGGGGTTTGTGCGGGTGTGTGTGGACAGGCAAGTGCGAGCTGCCACTCCACCCCCCTCCCAAAAGGGAAAGGATGAAGTCCTTCGTATTGGCTCTTGTGCTCTCTTCCCCTCGACTCTCAGATATTCTCAATTCATTCTCTCTCTCTCTCTCTCTCTCTCTCTCTCTCTCTCTCTCTCTCTCTCTCTCTCTTCTTTCTGTCTCTCTCTTCTTCTTTCTGTCTCTCTTCCCTTCCATTGGAAGCTCCTTAAGTAAAGCTGCCTCGTTCAAAGTACACTAGGAAAGTGCCCCAGGGAGGGAAAGGATGCATGGATGGTTAGTTGGGGATTACTGAGGTTGGACTGGCAGCTTAGAGCGAAGACGGGATTCTGGCTCGGCTGTCCTTGCCAGCATGATTCTCCTTGGGGTTGTTTGCATAGAACTTTGTTGGAGAATGGTTTTGAGATCTTGGACAAGGGCTTGTTCTGGGAGCCTCACTTTCCTTTATAGTGAATCCTGGTCGTTATAAAGATGTCGGTCCAATGATGACTAGGAGAGGGATGAGTGAGTTGTCCAACAAACAAGATGAATGCTGGTGGAGCTTTCAGCTCTACAGTGTCTGGGGGGAGGTAGCATTCAGGTTCAACATTATTAGCCCCCACCCCGGGGAGCTGTGGAACCTGCTGAGACCAGTTTGCTGACAGAGAAGTGAATCTGTTAAGAGGGATGAGTCCATAGAACACAGCCTGCCCTTGTGTGAGTACATGTGCTTTGTTGATGGAGACAGGCTTAAGGTAAAAAACCCAAGGCCAGCCTGTCGGAGGACATGGAAGGGCTGCCTCAAGGCCAGCATGTCGGAGGACATGGGAAGGGCTGCCTTTTTTGTTGTTATTGTTTGTTTGCTTCCTTCCTCATCTGGAGTGAGTCATTACCACCCGTCCTGGTGAAATGGCAAATCTGGGCTTCCTGTGGGTTCCAAAAGTCTGACTGGAAATCCACAAGTGGTTGAAGCTCAGGCCAAGGATTCCAGAAGGGTTTGTGGATCTCTTCCACGGGGAAGCAAGGAGAAAGTTAGTAAATAAACTTCACGTGTCTTTAGCATTTATTTTCAAAAGAGACAGTCACTGGACTTGGGTGACTACCAAGTGAAATCTTTTTACTCACTCTGAATTAGGAAGAAATAGATTCCTTTTGTTGTTTTCTGTCTCCTCTCTTCCCCCATTTCCTACCCTAGACCCACTTACTCGCACACATGTATTAACCTTGAAGCTGGAGAGATTTAGTGACTGGCACTTGGGACCACAGAGAAATATCTGAGTGTTTGGTTACAGACGCAAAGAAACCTCCCATTTTAGAGTGCTCATTTGGTGAGACTCAGCGGCATGGAATGGGGCAAAGTTTGTGTGGGGGAAGGAGCTTTAAACTGAGATTCACCCACCTCAGGGTGCTGCTGTCCTGTGTGTTCTATGGCACGTAGGCTGACTTGGAAAGTGGACAGGAATCTGAGCCAGAAGACCTAGGGCCAGGCCATCAACTATCTACATGGCCCAACATGACCTCACTGGCCTTAGGCCCCTTTACCCGGAAAGCAGCTCTGAAGGGCTGTGCTGTTTAAATGGGAGAGCAGAGTTCCAATATATTATGGCTCAGCTTTTGCAACCCGCATTTGATCATAAAGGAGATTCTCGCACCTTTGCTTCTAATGCTTTTTGTTTCAGAGAAACCAATTTGGAGAGAGAACATATTTCATTAAATCTCTTGAAGGCTCCCTGGCCAGTTCTCAGATAAACCACAGAGTTAAATCTTTCACCAGCCGGGAGGAGCTCAAGCTTGGAAGCTACGGTCAGCCCTCTGTCTAGTTTTAGACCTGGAAACAGAGGGAGGGAAAACTTTGAAAAAGAGGGCAAAGATACCCAAGGAATGCATAAACATGGTGTCTCAGGTTTTATTCTAGAGTTGGTATTCAGTCTGAAGCGTTCCAGAGAATCAGGAAATACTGCCTGGCTGTTTGTCCTGAACAAGTCATTTGAACCCTGAGTCTCAGTTTCATCACCAGAGAAATAAGGATGAAGACATTGGCCCTATCAGTCTTGTGGAATCATTCTAAGACTTGAAAGATAATATTTTTAGCAAAGGTTTGAATAGCATCCAGTGTTTTTAGGTCTCTGAAGAATCATTATCATTAATATTGAAAGAACTACTTCTTTTTTTTTTCTTTCTCATAAACTCAAATGGCCTTTTGATGTATATATTTTTTTTTACCCTAAGAAAGAAAATACATGTATACAGGTATATGTAATTAGTGTCTGCAATGGTATCTCTAGCACTAAAGATAAGACATTGTTACCAAATGGCTTTGAGTGCCTGTTGTTTCTGTAAGAACTGAGCTGGAATATGTTTGTTAGCTTGTGGGAAAACTGCACCAGCTGGCAGGCTGCAGCTATCAAAGCAAAGCTAGCTACGTGTGTCCTAAAATAAGACTGGAGTGGACAATCTTACACTCATTTAGTCAATCTCTGCTTGCTCTCTTCTTTGCAGTTTTAAAGCAAAATTTTGGACTGTGAAGCAAGGCATTGGGTGAGTAAATCAAATTATATGCTATAAAATGTGTAGGTTTGAGTTTTACCCGTGTGTGTGTGTGAGTGTGTGCATGCGCATGCACGTGCGTGTGCGTGTGCGTGTGTGTGTGTGTGTGTGTGTGTGTGTGTGTGTGTGTGTGTGTGCTTGTCTGTATATGCACTGGGTGTGTATGTGTGTGTGCATGTGTATGTGTGTGAGTGTGTGTATGTGCTTGTCTGTATATGCACTGGGTGTGTATGTGTGTGTGTGTGTGTGTGAGTGTGTGTGTGAGTGTGTGTGTGTGTGTGTGTGCTTGTCTGTATATGCACTGTATGTGTATGTGTGTGTGTGTGCTTGTCTGTATATTCACTGGGTGTGTATGTGTGTGTGTGTGCATGTGTGTGTGTGTGCATCTGTGTGTGTGAGTGTGTGTGTGAGTGTGTGTGTGTGTGTGTGTGTGTGTGTGTGTGAAGTTTGCCACTTTGACTTGATGAACAAGGAGAATGAACTCTTTCCGTACAAATCTCAGGTCTCAGCCCTCTGGCCCTTCCCTAACTGACTTCATACCATTGTCTGTATGGTATTATTCGTTCCTGTATTCATCCTCAGTTCAGGCTAACCTGGTGGCCTATGCTGCCAGGATTGTGTGAGTGCTAAGTACTCAAACTATTGAAGGAAGCAACTCACAATCTCAGAGCATGGGATGAATAGTGAAATGACATACCGATAAAAATAGCTGCACTTTTTTTTTTTTATAAGAACTTATTATGGTGTAGGCACATATTTCTAATTTTAAAAACCACATAGGTATTGCTGTTCCTATTTTGGAAAATGAAAGCTCAGAAACAGTAACGGCACACTCCAAGTAACAGAGCTGGTGAAAGGCAAAGCAAGCTGGGTAACTCTCCAAGAGTGGTTTTCTCTGTTGCAACACACTCAGTTCCTCTCAGTGCTTGGCAGAGTGTTTGGTGTGAGGAAAAGCACTTCACAAGCAGCCCTTCCCTTTCCCTTTCCCTTTCCCCTAAAGAGCTTTCATTCTTCCCATTTGACAGCTATGAAAAGGAATGTCCAGAAATGGGCTATGAATTGTCCACTATAGACCTGAGTTGCACTCGAAAGCTTATCAGGCTAAGCCATCTGCTTGGTACTCCTGGTAAGCAGGGACTAGGTTTTCAAGGAGTAATAGGAGTTTTAACTTCCATTCAGGGAAACACAACATGGCCTCACCGGCTGACAGCTGTATCCAGTTCACCCGTCATGCTAGTGATGTTCTTCTCAACCTTAATCGCCTCCGGAGTCGGGACATCTTGACCGATGTTGTCATCGTGGTTAGCCGTGAGCAGTTTAGAGCCCATAAGACAGTGCTCATGGCCTGCAGGTGAGTGGTCTTGGCGTGAAGGGGGACTGCAGAAACGGGGATGCTCAGATTGGCAGCCAGCGAGATGAATATATAGGTCATTCTTTGTGTCCGAGATGACCTTTCCTTAAAGCCACAGTTGAAGGGCTACTTCCTGGGGAAGGCCTTGGCTCATTTCTGGCAAGCCACCTAGAGTGAGAATTCTGATGACAGTCATTTTAATATTAACTGACTAGACAGCATGACCTGGAGGCATGGCTTAGGATTAGACTTGGATCTTCTAGGAATAATTGACCTTCTGGTAATCGTTGGACTTTGTAGCTATCCGAGGCCATGGAGTATAAATATGCATATATCACCATGGTCCACCCCCAACTGCTCCTCACGCCATAGACTTCTAAAACTAAGGGTACTGTGATAAAGCAAGGGAAATACTCACACCAAACACATGAAGTAGGAGTGAATGAATGCTAAGTGAGACAAAAGAAAAACAGCACTGTGGCTCCAAGACTATCTCCCATACTCCTCCAGCTCAGTTTCTCCATGTGTAAAGGCAGAACATGGTGGTACAATCTTGCAAGATTAGGGAGAATGCCAGTTAATGTAAACTTGCAAAATGCTTCAGGAATTGCTGGCATCTGCTAAGGCTTTCCACAAGTAGAAGTTATTATTAAGTGCCACAGAGCTTTGGGATCTGGGCTCTGGGAAGACATGACACAGAGATGCTTTGTGACCACTCTGGTGGCAACTCTGTTTGTTTTACAGTGGCCTGTTCTACAGCATCTTCACTGACCAGTTGAAATGCAACCTTAGCGTAATCAATCTGGATCCTGAGATCAGCCCTGAGGGGTTTTGCATCCTCTTGGATTTCATGTACACATCTAGGCTCAATCTGAGGGAAGGCAACATCATGGCTGTGATGACCACAGCCATGTACCTGCAGATGGAGCATGTTGTCGACACATGCAGGAAGTTCATCAAGGCCAGGTGAGCCACTACCTAGGTAGAAGCTGTGGATGCAGGAAGGATAGTTCCAGATCAGAAATCATGCATGCTGTGATGGCCTTGATGACATGTGACACCGCCCTTTCTGCTCTTTATCCATGTGTTCTAGGCAGCCGCCATTCCTTGCAGCAGCCCAGATGTATGTCCTGTGTACCCCCACCCACCCACCTCCACCCTACGTCCCTTTAGTCTTTCTTCCCACTCACCTTGCAAGGCCCAAACTGGAAGCCTTTTTCATGGACCGTTTTCTGATGTCCTCGGCTCATCTGTGTTTGGCAGGCAGCATTTTGCTTTTCCTTCCGACCTTCCTTCTCCTAACACTTGTCTGTATCTTAGGACTCCTGTAGACTTCTATTGTAAACCATTTATGTATGTGCCTTCATTCTCTACGAAAACATGGGCTGTTTGAGCTTACAGTTAAGTTACGTTGTTTGTTCCTCTCCGTCCGTCATCATGCTCATGTTTGGGAGGACACTTTATGAATAGAATTGAGTTCACTGGGTCTAACCCTTTACCCAAGGGGTAGGAAACAGTAACATTATCAGAAGACGAGGATCCTGAGAGTTGAGGAAGTGAAGAGCCTTGCTAAATGGAACAGCTACTTGAGGCTTACCTCCTTCAGAACCACGTGACTCCACAGCCTGCTTTCTTACCAGAAGGGATTTCTAGTCTATATATTCGACCACTTCCAGGATCTAGCAACTCATGTTCTCACAGCCGTGCCGTCTACCACGGGTGGCTACAAGGTCCCTCTCTACAGCCTCTTGCAGCCTGGCTCTGTTACTGCTCACTTTCTGATTCCAGCCCTGCTCGTGGAGAGCCTGTTGTGCTGCCCTACTTTTTCACCCACACAAGTCCCTTTAAGTACTTGCAGCCAGTGTTTTGGTCTCCAGTGGGTGATAATGGCGGCAAGCTCATCACTGTCATCATTTGGGAGTGCTTTACACAGGCCAGGCCTTGCGCTCTGAATGGTTAAGCAACTTGCTCCAGGTCAGAGCCGGGTTTTGCAAATCAGGCCAGGCTGCTCCAGCGCCAGGGCTTTTGTGCTGGTCACTGCCTGCTCCCCTCCACCAGCCTCCCTGTGAATCTGCTGAACATACAGGGCAGGTCTTTTAGTTGATACACTCTGAATGTATAGTACCACCAGTGTGTACATTTTTTCCTCCGAGTTTCTGTGAGTATAAAATGGCCTGCTTTTCCTTGCAGGAGTTTTGCATATGTGAAATGAGAAGGGCTTTGAAAGCTTTACGTAACCCATATAATTTTTACGTAACCCTTATAATTCTATTTAATCAGAAGACTTACAGTTTCCAAGACATGTACACATATGGGCCTCATGTTTACAAGACCATGCCCAGTCAAACACAGATTATATGAGTACCTCTTCTTCCTCGGTTTCCCCAACCATCCCTCAGATTGCTGTACTTCTGGGTATAATGCCCTATACTTCTGTTTTCCTATTCCAGAGTCTCATCTCCCATGCCTAACTGACTCAAGCACAGATGTGGTTATATAACAGTGTCAGTGGAAGGTCATCTGTTTAACAGTTCTAATTTTGGGTCTTTCTTTTTCTAATCCCCCACAGTGAAGCAGAAATGGCCCCTGCACTTAAGCCTCCCCGTGAAGAGTTCCTGAACAGTCGGATGCTGATGCCCCATGACATCATGGCCTATCGAGGTCGTGAGGTTGTGGAGAACAATATGCCACTAAGAAATACTCCTGGGTGTGAGAGCAGAGCTTTTGCCCCTCCTCTGTACAGTGGCCTGTCAACACCACCAGCCTCTTATCCTATGTACAGCCATCTCCCACTCAGCAGCTTCCTCTTCTCTGATGAGGAACTACGAGATGCCCCCCGAATGCCTGTGGCCAACCCTTTTCCCAAGGAGCGAGCCCTTCCCTGTGACAGTGCCAGGCCAGTCCCTAATGAGTATAGCAGGCCAGCCATGGAGGTGTCCTCCAGCCTGTGCCACAGCAACACCTACTCTCCCAAGGAGGCAGTCCCAGAGGAGGCTCGGAGTGACATACACTACAGTGTGGCTGAGGGCCCCAAGCCTGCTGCCCCTTCTGCTCGGAATGCCCCATACTTCCCCTGTGACAAAGCCAGCAAAGAAGAAGAGAGACCCTCTTCAGAGGATGAGATTGCCCTGCATTTCGAGCCCCCCAATGCACCCTTGAACCGGAAGGGTCTGGTTAGTCCCCAGAGTCCCCAGAAATCCGACTGCCAGCCCAACTCACCCACAGAGTCCTGCAGCAGCAAGAACGCCTGCATCCTTCAGGCCTCTGGCTCCCCTCCAGCCAAGAGCCCCACTGACCCGAAAGCCTGCAACTGGAAGAAGTATAAGTTCATCGTTCTAAACAGCCTCAATCAGAATGCCAAACCAGAGGGCTCTGAGCAGGCAGAGCTGGGTCGCCTCTCCCCTCGAGCCTACCCTGCACCGCCAGCCTGCCAGCCGCCTATGGAGCCTGCGAACCTTGATCTCCAGTCTCCAACCAAGCTCAGTGCCAGTGGGGAGGACTCTACCATCCCCCAAGCCAGCCGGCTCAATAATATCGTTAACAGGTGATTTCAGAGGCCCTATGGGTCTAAGGTCAGGGGCTACCCGAACGCAGTTCTGAGGCCTCAGAGCTTCGGATGGATGCAGAGTGCAGGGCTGTTCTGTTTGTCTGTCTGAAATGCTGGGGGGGGGGGGGTGAGGAATTAGTATCAGAGTTAGCCTGAGTCAGGACTGACCGTATTACATGGAGGTTGTATTTTTCTTTCTTTCTTTTTCTTTTTTCATAGCAAGAGACAGCATTCTCTTGTGTGGGAGAAAGTTATTCCACAAATCCCAAAGGCACTTCCTATGGTCTTGATGGAGCAGGGAACCCCTCTTTTAGACTAAGAAAGGCTGTGGGCTTTGGGCCCCGAGGAGAAGCAACTGGGCCTGGAAGTGGAAATTGGGCATTTGTTGACCAGTAGAAGAGGGCTCTGAGTCTTAGAACTCCAGAAGGCCATTCTGGTCTCTGGACTTGCCTGAGAGACACACAGAGAGAGGTTAGCACGGATACCAGATGGTGTCTCACGGCCCCAGATGAGTGTTAAGACTTCTTTTTCCTGCCCACAGGTCCCTGGCAGGCTCGCCACGAAGCAGCAGTGAGAGCCACTCGCCTCTCTACATGCACCCCCCAAAATGCACATCCTGTGGCTCTCAGTCCCCACAGCACACAGAAATGTGCCTCCATACTGCTGGGCCCACGTTCCCAGAGGAGATGGGAGAAACCCAGTCAGAGTATTCGGATTCTAGCTGTGGTGAGTCTCTGTCTCTTCCTCCCTCTCAGTGCCCGGAAGGGAGGCTCCTCTGTTCCCTGGCATTTGTGTGCTGCTGTCTCTGGGACATGACCCAGGTTAGAAATCCTCTGGCATTCACCGGCAATAGTTACCCTTTCTATCTCCCAGGAACTGGGCTGACTCAAGCAAGCCCAGGGTTTAGGTGCTGAACTGGGATAACTACACTCCAGCACAGTGTAGTTAGCCTGCAGGGCTGCTGGAACCCTCAGAGCTTTCTCAGCCTGTCTGTGCCTAAACTACTGTACTGAGCTGGGTGCATGGTAGCATTTCCCTGGTTGGTTGTCAATTCTCTGTGGAGACTGCTGGCCTTATTCATTAATGCGCAGGCCTCAGTAGGGTCCTAGAACAGTGGAGGTACTAAAAAAAAATGTTTGCTGAATTACGTTTATTGAACTAAATTATTAAATCAGCATTTCCATGTAGCCACTGTTGGCTCCCTCAGTTTTTAACCTGGTAAAATGCCTCACTCTTTGCCCAGCTCTAGTTACCGTCTTTTATGACCCAGGAAATATATAATCAGGATTAAATTACACTGATATACCATTTTCAAAAGATGATGAAAGAATCAAGAAGTGGCTTTCAGTGAGTCGTTTGGCACAGGGTCACAAGTCACGGAGCATAGGGGCTGTGCCTGCCTGTCCCCAGATGATTTTCTTATTCTGCATTCCTGTTCCTGTCCCTGGGCCTCTGTTTGCCTTTCTGCCACCATTAGTGTCCTAGGGTTACAGATGGGCTTTGGAGACAAGAAATTCATATATGTGCAGAGATGATTTTCATCATCAATCCCTCCTGGGGGGACTGAAAGGATAAATGAATTAGATCTGTGTCTCACGGCTCCATAATTTGTCATTCTTTTTCTTCTCCATTGTATGATGTGTCCCTATGAGTGGGCAGGACAGGGCTTATTAGCTTTGCTTAGGAGACAGAAACACAGAGAGCCTTAGAGAGGTAAAGCGTCTTGCCCCAGGGCTGCTATGTATGCATAGAAGTTGAACTATGAACCGGTATGTAAGGCATCTCAGAGCTCCCAGAGGAGCAAAGCAAAGGCTTCCTCAAAGCAGCGAGGCCCTAAGGAGAGTCTCTGGAGTGGAATGTGTTGACCTTAAGAGTCAATCTGTCTCCTGTCTCACTCTTCTCTGACCAAGACCTCTAAATGCTAAGAAAAATAAAAGTCCCCACGGGTCCTATGGGTTCTCATAAATGTTGAGAAGGAGCCAGTGAAACATTGACAGAGTTCCAGAGGAGGGAGGTTTTCAGCTCTGCCCTGTCTCCTCATGCTAACATGCCATCCCTCCACATCCTGCAGAGAATGGGGCCTTCTTCTGCAACGAATGTGACTGTCGTTTTTCTGAGGAGGCCTCGCTCAAGAGGCACACGCTGCAGACGCACAGTGACAAACCATACAAATGTGACCGCTGCCAGGCCTCCTTCCGCTACAAAGGCAACCTCGCCAGCCACAAGACCGTCCACACGGGTATGGCCTTGTCCCACACTGGGTGCTCCATCATCAGTTACAGACAGTGGATCTTAGGACAAACCTGGGGACTTGGTTGGAGTGAGGCAGGATGAATGCCCCACCCTGGCTTCAACTGGGGCAACAGTCCTCAACCTGAGGGTCTTGACCTCTTTGTGGAGGTCAAACAACCCTTTCTCAGGGGTCACACATATCAGATATCCCACATATCAGATATTTAGGTCATGTTTCATAACAGTAGCAAAATTACAGTTACAGATTAACAATGAATATAATTTTATGGTTGAGGGTCACCACAACATGAGACACTGTCTTAAAGGCTCACAGCATGAGGAAGGTTGAGAACCACTGAACCAGGGGATTAACCCTGTCTTGTCTCTGTCTCTCTTGTTGATCTTTGTGTTTCCTCTGTGGTTTTGTCCAGCTTCTCCGACTTTGCTGGGGTTCAAAGTATTAATCTCGGTGGTTGAGTGAAGAGATTAATGCTGATAGAGGCAATGTGGACTGGGGTTTGGGTAAAGCCAGCTAAAAAAGAAAAGCTTCTCCAGGTCAAGGACTTATCAACCAACTTCCATTCCTTTCCCCAGGATGCTTCTCACAACCTCCTTGTTGTGAGCATTAATTAGCTCTCAGACCTTTTGGTGGCCCCATTATCCCCAAAACTTTCCATGGTGGAAGGCTCGGCTGTAGATTGGTTTCCTCTGCCCAGCCTCTGCTTAGCCCCACACCCTGCCTTGCTAGCAAGTGGAACACAGCTGTAGTTGCCACAAGCGGAAAAGTATGTTCTGTGAGAGAAACTGGAGCAGCCTGATAGTATCTCTCTGGTGAGTGAGTGGATTATTGCATCAGTCTGGCCAAGGGAAGAGCCAGAAGAATCTTCTCAGGGCTGTCTAAATCAGCCCTGCTCATTCAGAGAGGGAGACAGAGGCCCAGAGAAGGGCTTGCCCAAGCCCTACAGGCAGTGACCCTAATGACAGTGGTGGTTCTGCAGGTTGGACTTCTTGAGACTTCCCCCACCGCATCCCACATAGAGAGTTGCCACCCCACCATGCCCAACGGCTTCTTTCCTGGCCTTGTCTTTTGCTAGGTGTGTTAGTGTGTATGGCAGGCACCTAGATCAGTGGTTCTCAACCTGTGAGTTGAGGGCCCCTGGGGGTTGAGTGATCTTTTTACAGGGGTCATCTAAGGCCATCAGAACACAGACATTTACACTATGATTCAGTACAAGTCATAACAGGAGCGAAATTACAATTTTGAAGTAGCAACAGAAATAATTTTGTGATTGGAGGAGGGCCATCCCAGCATGAGGAACCGGATTAAAGGGTCATAGCATCAGGAAGTTGAGAGCCACTGCCCTAGATTCTCCCTCTGACTTCCCTGTAGGGAAGAGAAGGCATATGTGGCCTTGAATGGAAGTTAGAGTCAGCGTAACACCTCCCTTAAAGATGGTTTCCCTTTTCCATTTGTCTTGTCAATAGGTGAGAAACCCTATCGCTGTAACATTTGTGGGGCGCAGTTCAATCGCCCAGCCAACCTGAAGACCCACACTCGAATTCACTCTGGAGAAAAGCCCTACAAGTGTGAAACCTGTGGAGCCAGATTTGTGCAGGTGAGCAGGGCAGCGTGGCCAAGGGACCTGTCGGGGATGGGCACCTGGTCATAGGACAGGCAGCATATCCTGTCAGCATATCCTCTCAAGCTGTGCTCCCCCTTCAGGTGGCCCACCTCCGTGCCCACGTGCTCATCCACACTGGAGAGAAGCCGTACCCCTGTGAAATCTGTGGCACCCGCTTCAGGCACCTTCAGACTCTAAAGAGCCACCTGCGTATCCACACGGGAGAGAAACCTTACCATGTATGTAAACCCTGTGGCTTCTGGCTGGCCTGGGAAGGAGCCAGGGTGGTGGTGGGGTATATGGATAAAGTGGACAGCAGAGTTGCTTCCTCCAGCCTCTAGTGAACAAGCGGACCAGTGGTCAGGAGATCTAGACCTGATTGTCCAAATTCCCTTCTTCAGCAATCCCAGGTCTCAGCGTGTTCATCTCTGACGTGGAGGCATTGGTCTGGGTGTCCTGGGCCTTAGGAAAGGAAACATAGACTTGGGTTAACCATTCATTCTACAAATGTTTTCTGATCCAGTATACCTCTACACTAGATATGTACGTAAGAGCACTGACGGTATTAAAGGGAGCTTAGGAGTAGGAGAGCAACCAGAGAATTATGGCAAAGAAGCCCCCAAACCAGAACACACACACACACACACACACACACACACACACAGAGTTTCAAGAAAGAGCAGGCTGGGACCAAAGGGTGGTTCAGCAGTTAAGAGCACTTACTGCTGTTGCAGAAGAGTATCAGGTTCCCAGCACTTGCATTAGGTGGTTGATAACCACTTGTAAGTCCAGTTTAGGGTGTTCATCTCCCTCTTGTGGCCTCCCCAGGTACCTGCATGCATGTGGCGTCGCTATTAGAATACATGTGTGCAAATAAAAATAAATTCAAAAGAAAGAGCAGGTGCCCGCATGTTTAGTGCAGTGCTGAGAACAGGACTGAGTAAAATCTAATTGGGAATGCAGTCTCACTCATACCTTTACAGATTGTATAAGGATGCTTTGAGGCCTTCATGGCCGCACTTCAGGTGCTGCTGGACACAAGAGCGAACAAGAACGAGTCATTGAATGGTTCACTGGCACCCGGATGGTACGCGGTCAACGCGTGCCTTCTTCCATTGGCTTGCTTCTAAGGCTTTGAATGAAGATCTTTGTACTTGCTATTTGTTTCTTGGCAAATTAGCTATGTTCATTCACCCTGAGTGCCTTCTACTTCCCTCACCTGTACATTGATTTAGAAAGTAGTGCCTACGTCATAAAGTGGCCATGTTTAGAGAACTAATCCATTCCTTGCTTTGAGTTTTTCAAGCACATAGCTGCGTCATGAACTGCTAGAATTTTAGTCACAGAGGCAGTAAGAGTTGAAAGTGACATTTGGATTTTATTGGCCCAATCCCTTACAGAAAGGAAAGCCAGTCTTGATAGATGATATGACCAGGATACACAGCAGTGGGTAGCACAGGTACAGGGGACCTATGCCATTTGGAAAGAAAGAAAAGCACCTCCCAGACTCAAGAATCTCCATGGATTTATGCCATTTAGTTCATGTGTACGGTTGCAATCAGATTGATTTCACATTTTTCTGAAGGTGTGTTCTGCTAGGTCATAGGGGAGACTACAGTGTTTGGATGAGAAGTACTTCAAAGTATTAGCCAGCTGATGAAGACATTAATACACTGGACAGTTGTGAGGCAAGGATGAAAATTTGAGAGCTACAAAAGATGGATTCTTTTGTCTTTGATTCAGAAATGTTACTAATTAGAGGAGTATACATCTGAACTTATCTTTTGGATAAGACTTGTAATCATGCAGTTAAGTCGGGGGAGGACATCTCAAGCCCAAGGGACATGTGAGCTGAAGGGAAGGCTGAGGCATTTGCACAATGTATACTTAACCTCCAGTGGAAGCCAAGATTTGCATGGGTTCTAAGTCTGCCCTTTGAGAGGGAGGAGCTGCCTCCACCCGGCCCTCACAGAGATGTCTCTCCTGTGGGCTTTTGAGCACAGACATGTTTCGTGGGTGGATGGCAGCTAACACGTTGCTTCTGGTGTCTCTTCAGTGTGAGAAGTGTAACCTGCACTTTCGTCACAAAAGCCAACTGCGACTTCATCTGCGCCAGAAGCATGGCGCCATCACCAACACCAAGGTGCAATACCGTGTGTCGGCTGCTGACCTGCCTCCGGAGCTCCCCAAAGCCTGCTGAAGCATGGAGTGTTGACTCTTTCCTCTCCAGCCCCTTCTCAGAATCTACCCAAAGGATGCTGTAACACTTTACAAAGGTCATCCCATGATGTAGTGCCTCTCTCATCCACTAGTGGAAATCATAGTTGGGGTGGGGGTGGGGGCGGGGCTTGAGGGACCGGGAGCCAAGGCAAGCTCTCCTTCCCACACTGCCATAAAACATTAAGAAAATACTATTGCTTCTTCTCCTATGTGTAAGGCAAACCACGTCAGCAAAAAGCAAAATCATTTTCTATATCAAAGTAGGGGAGAATGCAGAAGTTCTGACTTGACAGGTTGCAACATGAGGAATGTGAATGTCCTGTGGGAACAGAGATCTCTTTTGTATGTAAATGTGTATTGTTTTAAAAGATAAGACTTCAGTATGTTGTCAAAGAGAGGGCTTTAATTTTTTTAACCAAAGGTGAAGGAATATATGGCAGAGTTGTAAATATATAAATATATATATATAAAATATAAATATATAAACCTAAAAAGATATATTGAAAATATAAAACTGTGTTAAAGGCTCGATTTTGTATCTGCAGGCAGACACGGATCTGAGAATCTTTATTGAGGAAGAGCACTTAAGAGACTATTTTAAGTATTGCGTCTGTATAAGTAAGAAAATATTTTGTCTAAAATGCCTCCGTGTATTTGTATTTTTTTGCAAGTGAAGGTTTACAATTTACAAAGTGTGTATTAAAAACAAAAAGAACAAAAAAAAAAAGCTTCAGAAGGAGAAATGTATACTTTTGTTCCAGTTTTCAGTTTGTACATACCTGTAACGTGTCCTCACGGTGCCTTTTTACACGGAAGTTTTCAATGATGGACAGGTGTGCGCCATCCCTTTTTGAAGTGTAGGCAGACACAGGGACTTGAAGTTGTCACTAACTAGACTCTCTTTGGGAATGTTTGACTCCTCCCACATTCTGCGTCATGCTTGTCGTTATAATTACTCCGGAGACAGGGTTTGGCTGTGTCTAAACTGCATTAGTGCGTTGTAAAATATAGCTGTACAAAACATAAGAATAAAACATTGAAAAGTTGAGCTATCGGAGTGGATCCAGCCTCTTTGCTCCAGTGGGAAATGTTCTAGAAGGGGGAGGGGCCACTGGCCAGTGAGGTGTGGGAGAGGAGCCTGGCTTGAGGGCCAGACTGGGGTTTGTCCAGGTAGCTTTCTGCCTATTTTGGTCCTGAACACCAGGATCAGCTGCAGAGCTCAGACACTGGGCCTGAAGGTCAGGTAGAGTCTCTGAATGGACCCTTTTCCAGCTCTGAGATCCGTCTTAATAACTTCAGTCCTTGATCTTTAGACACAAACATGTCATAGCCTCTCCCACCTCTGGGCCTTAGTGCTTTTCTAAAGTGAGAAGTCCCATCTTGGCTCTGGCTTTAGAAACAAGTTTTTCTTTGCTTGGCTACCCAAGGCATCTGGCTGAAGCCACACACATGTCTCAGCATCCATGCGTTTGGAGTCTCCTGGGTGACCGTCAGACATTTACAGACTTAAAAGCTTTATGATTGGCCAGAGGCCAAGCAAGCCTCTACCCCAGGGCTGGAGCTTAGCCACCTCCTCCTGTGTGTGTCAGGTCACTATTTTTGCTGCAGGTCTCTGTCCCAGCCCATCTAAGAGTAGACTGGATTAACAAGACCATTTATGAATCTATGATTCAGATGTAAGTTCACACTGGCCTGCTTTGGCACCCGCTTGTGTTTTACCTCAGAAAACCCCAAGGACCAAGTATGATTGACAGGATCTGAGAACTGGGAAGACAAGTGTGGTTCTGGTAATGGGCCCAGAAGAGAAAGCCTGCATCCCCTTCCTGTTCCTGGGTGGCAGTGGGGAGGGAACGCGTGCCTACTGGTCAGCTCCTGGCAGTGGCTTTACTGCAGTCTCTGGGCACGTGTTAAGAAGCTAGGGGAGCTGCCCACCCAAAGCAAAAACCCCAGAGAGAGCTTCAGAAAGTCACGCCACCTTCTGCCAACCGCACGGCCTTGCAGCTCAGGTTTCCTTTGAAAATGACTTTAAAGAACTTGCCAGCTCAAGGCCTCAACTCACCCTGTTCTTTGAAAAGGGAGAAAATGATCCCTCTGCTCCCATAGAAACCTGGCAGAAGAACTTACAGAATAGACAGCTTCAAGAATGACAGTTCACAGGCCTGAGGGAGGCTGGCCCCAGGCTCCTTTTGCTCCTGAGAATCTGTTTTTGTATCATTACTATTTATGAGGGAGACGGAGGTGCAGACAGGGAGGGTGGTGTTATGACAAAAGGGAGATCAAAGACTGAGCTACTGCAGTCAGCCGATGATTAATAATAAGTAAAAGGAAAACATCGCTAAACAGAGTTTTAAGAGTATATAGCCCAGAGCAAAGGGAAGAGAGAATTTTATTACAAAAGCATGGAGTGAATGCATTTTCTCTCTCACACACACACACACACACACACACACACACACACACACACACACACGTCTCAAACACCAGGATATATTTAACATTCTCTGCATCATGAAAGTTTTTTGAGGGAAAGGTTTATGAGAACCTCGGGCTGCGGCGTGTGTTGAGGGAGGTGTATTAGCTTTGGCTTTTGATCACTTTCTGTTGCTGTAATAAAACACAGACCAGATGCAGTATGGGGGAAGAAAGGGTTTATTGGGCTTCCATTTCCTGATCACGGTCTACCACTGAAGGAAGTCGGGGCAGGAACTCAAGGCAGGAACCTGGTGTCAGCAAGTGAAGCAGAGCCCATGGAGGAACACTGCTTACTTGTTCCCTGTGGCTTGCTCAGCTTCTGATCCGATCCTGGTTCATCTGCTCAGAACCCTCCCACATCAATCATAAACCAGGAAACTGTCCCCAGAAACTGTCTACAGGCCAGTCTGCAGCAGCATTCTCTTAGTTAAGGATCCCACCTCCCAGATGACTCTAACCTCAGTGGATTTGACAACTGAGCAGCGCAGATTTCATTCCATGTGACACAACTCCCATCCCAGCAAGGAAGGGTTGAGGTCTTTAAGCCCATGGCTTTGATGTCTTTAAGGTCACAGCTTCAGAGGTTCCTTCTGTTCATTGTCACTGGCTCTGCTAACTCTAGGCTTATGATGAGACAGGATACCATGGCAGACAGGAAGCAAAGAGAAAGAAAGAAGACACTGTCCCAAGGGCATGCACTGAGTGACCTAGTTTCTTCATATGGACTTCACTTTTTAAAGTTTCCAGAACCTTCTAAAATAGTACCACCAACTGAGGACAAGTGCTTTAAAACAATAGCTTTTGGAGGGGTTGGGGGCTTGACTGTATACCTAAGCCACAGCAGGAGGCCTGTAGACTGGGTGAGTCCACACAAGCAGACCTGTTAAGGAGCACAGTGGCAAGCACTCTCTAATTCAAGTGACTCTTCTGACCTGTGAGGTGACTGAGGTGACAGTCTGCTGCCATCTAGTGTCTGGGCAAGCAGTGTCTGGTGTGTGGAGACCGGGCTCCCCCTTACCCCAGCCCCAAGAAGGAACAGGTGTGGGTTCTGATTTAGTAATGATGAAATGAATAGGGCCTGCCCAAGGTCACACAGCCAAGTGTCCGGCTTGCTGGAGTTCACACACCACACCTAGCTCTTTGTAGAATCTACAGTTCAGTCAATGATTAGGACCTAGGGTTCTTATTTGGATGTTTTTGCCTCACTCACAGTCGCAATTGAGAACAAATTGTCTCACGTTCTCCCAGAGGCATACACGGGAAAGCGTTAAGAGAACTGAACAGGGAAGAGAAACAGGGAAAAGCCCACCCCTGGGTGTGAGTCAGGCCATGTTGTAGGCAGAGCCCCAGAGCGAGGCTCCAGAACAAGATGGTCTGGGTTCTATGGAGCCTGCTATCATATGGAGGTCCTTGGACATTTCTATGAGACTCATCATCTCTTACACCTACTTACCTGTGCACCTTCTCTTTACATAGGCTAGTTTGTGTGGGCTCCTAGTTCCTGGAACAAGAGCATAGTTTATGCTGACAGCCATACTTCATACATATTTATATTTCATATTTTATATAACTTTGGGTTTTAGGTTATTTATGTATAAAGTTATTACTAATATGATGACTTTAAAGTATATATAAATGAAGCATGTATATATATATATACTATACATATATACATATACACACACATATATATGTGTGCGTGTATATATACATACACACGCATATATGTGTATATATATATACACTCACACATATATGTGTTCATATATTCATATATATATGTGTGTGTGTGTAATTTACTAATCTCTGAAGTGGCAAAGGGAAAAATATCTATAGACAAACATTAGTTGAGATGACTGAAAGTTTTTAAGTTTTAACACTGCTCCCTCTTTTGACTAAAATCAAGTGTGAAATTGTTAAGTAATGAAGCTTTTGCAGTGCTCCCTAAAATGTAGGTGATCAGAAAACATTTGTTCATAGCAACTTGATCGTTTGCATTACTGGCTATAAAAACAGCATCACCAGGGGCTCCAGAAATAGCTCAGCAGCTGAAGCCTGCGGCTCTGTCAGCAAACCTGAGTTCAGTCATCAGTAGCCACATCAGGCAGCTCACAGCAGTGAGTAACTCCAGCTCCAGGGGTTAACAAATAAAGAATACTACGAAAGGTAACGTCAGACTTTGGAGACTATTTTACACTCGTTAAGTTACCAGTTTCATTTTTAATTATATGACATTACAATAAAACGCTGCCTGGTCTATACACTGCATTTCACAGTGGATGGTTTTGCTGATGATGACGACTTTGTAACTTTCATAAAGAGTACACACTTTTTTTTTAATTATTGCTTTCCCACACTCATAATGTTTTGAGTAAAAGTCAATTTAGTGTTAAAAAAGAAAAGCAAAATTTGTAACCGGTTATAATTACCAAAATAAATACTGCTATTTGTGTGTGTGTGTGTGTGTGTGTGTGAATTTGTGTGTGTGTGTGTGAATTTGTGTGTGTGTTCATGTGTGTGTGTGTTCACCTATGTGTGGGGTCCCATATTTACATGAGTGGAGGGCATATGGTTTATCTTCCTCAGTCTCTTTCTACCTTACTAAGTAAGGCAAGGCCTCTCACTTGAATCCAGAGCTCCCTGATTTGGTCAGTCTACCCAGCCAGCTGGCCCTTGGGGACCCCCCCTCCCCCATCTCCACCTTCCAAGTGACAGGATTGCAGGCAGCTTCTAAGGCAACCCAACATTTCTGTGGTTTCTGGAGATCTGAACTCCCTTTGCCAACCTCGCAAACCAACTGAGCCATCTCCCTGGCTGCATGTCTAAATTTCTTAATGAATGGTGGCTGACATTTCCTGGATTCCTCCAAGGAAAGACACAAACTTTGGTTTACTAAAAATATCGTGACCAAGAGAAGACCAAGTTCCTCTAACACCCAAAGAGGAGAACGGGGGTTTCAATCTTGCCAGGGTCATGAGACCCAGCACAACCAGTGTAATGATCAGGGCACTTTCACTGAAAGGGGAGAGCATGTTCACGGACACTAGGCAAGCAGACTTCTATGTAGAGGGGTGTGAATTCAGAAAAGGCTTGGAGTCTCAGACGGGAACTTGAGATGCTTGGAGGACCACTGTAGCATCCACCTCTGGTGACTGACCACCCTAGATGAATGGTTACTTAGGACATTCAACCATGAGCCAGGCCTGAAGAGAGAGTTTTACTATGGAGCCCGGGCCTGTCTCGAACTCACTGCATACTCGAGCTGTCCTAGAACTTACTGCCATCTGGTCTCAGCCTCCCCAGGGCTGGGATTCTAAGTGTGTGACATCATGCAAAGTTTCTGTTTTTGTATCAGAACTATGTGATGGCCAGCCTTGCAGAACAGTTAAGCCAGAGAGAAGTATCCTGAGGGTTTCCAGAGCCCCGGGCTTCTCTATGAAATGGTAGGATCTCCTCTGTTTGGGAAGATCTATCTTTCCTGATGTGACCATCTCTGAAGTTTGTCTGGGCTGCTGTATCAAAGTATGACAAACTGGAGGACTTCATACAAGTCCTGGAGGCTGGATTTCTGAGTCTGGGTGTCAGCAGGGGGGTTCTTCTGAGTGCAGTGTGGGAGTCTGTTCCAAGTGTCTCTCATAGCCTCTGGTGACTGCCTGGCAATCTTAGAGTCTCTTCTGGTTTTATGAAAACACTGTTGCTGTCTCTTTTTTAAATTATGTACGCGTGCATGCATGCTTGCATGTGTGCACACGCTCATGTGTATGTGTAGCCAACCTCTTCTATCCCACACCAACTAAAAGGCTCCAGTAAAGGTTTGATGCTCAGATTATGTATGAGGTTCAAGTTACTCAGGAGTCAGAAAAAATCAGACTCAAAATTGGGGGCTGATGAGACAGGTCAGTGTGTGAAGGCATTTGCCACACAAGCCTGGTGACCTGAGTTTCATCCAGGAATTCATTTAAAGATGAAGGGAGAGAACCCAATCCACAGAGCTGTCCTCTGATCGTCACAGGCACACTGTGGCCCATGTGCCTGCAAACACAGATATGCTGTTGCTGCTACTATGACTAATGATGATAGTGATGGTGGTGATGGTGATGATAATGATGGTGGTGATGGTGATAATGATGATGGTGATGATGGTGATGATGCTGATGATGTTGATATAAAAATGGCATAAACACAAATGGACATTTATCCAGACATTTAAATGGCCAAGAGAAACATGAAAAAGTGCTCAATAGTATCACTCATCAGGGAAATACAATTACCATCACTTTACTTTACTAGAACCATTGTTATCAAAAAAGCAAGTACTAGCCTGCATGTGGAGAAAGGGGAACTCTACACACTATTCTTGGTAATGTAAATTAGTAAAGCCATTATGGAAAGCAGTACAAAAGTTCCTCAAAAATTAGGAACACAGCTTACCGGACGGTCCAGCATTCTGACCGCCAGGGATGCACATCCCCAGGAAGCACAATCCTAGCCTAGCAGCCAGTATCCCATGCAGCACACATCACGGAAAGGAAGAAGGAGAAACAACCTAGTATCTACCAAAATATGAATGGATAAAGAAGACGTGGCCTACTGTGCGCACTTGAATGGCTTCAACAGAACCTGGAGCTCGCTCTGTTAGGAAAGTATGGTCAACCGGCACAACTTGACAAGATTTAGACTCACATAGGAGGCAACCCCTGGGCATGCTTATGAGGGAGTTTCTAGGTTTGGTTAATTGAGGTGGGAGACCTACCCTAAATGTAATGGAGCCACTCCATGAATTGTGGTCTGATGCTGAAAGCATCTATCTCTCTCTCTCTCTCTCTCTCTCTCTCTCTCTCTCTCTCTCTCTCTCTCTGTGTGTGTGTGTGTGTGTGTGTCTGTATCTCTGTCTTTCTCTCACACACAAACAGAGAGAGAGAGAGCGAAAGAGAGAAGAGAGAAAGAGAAAGAGAGAGAGAGAGAGAGAGAGAGAGAGAGAGAGAGAGAGAGAGAGAAAGGAGAAAGTCAACTGGGCAGCCAGATCTCCTACATCTTTGTATCCTAACTGGACACAATGTGATTAGATGCCTTATTCTCCAGCCACCGTGCCTTCACCCACATGACAGTTTACACTCTGATGAACTGTGTCTGAAATAAACTCACTTTTCTTTATCTTTCTTTTTGTTAACCATTTGGTCACAGCAAGGAGAGAAGTAACTACTACAGAATATTAGTGTCAAAAAGTAGTCCTTGATGGGTGTGCCTGTGACAAACCTGACCATGTGGTCATTACATCTTTGGAACTGGTTTGTTGAAGGAATGTGGAAATGTCTGGAACTTTGGCTTAGGGCCCTAGATCTTATAAGCAAAACATAATGGGTCATACTGGTGGGACATCAGAAGACCAGTGCTGAGAGACAGGTGGACAGTAGGAACCCAGCTCATGAGGTTCTGGGAGGAGGAAGGATTTTTCTGAGGGACTCAGGTAGAGGCCATTCCTGTTCTATTCTGGCAGAAGCTGACTGCGTTTTGTCCTGAGAATGTGAATCGAGCTGCATTAAAAAGAAATGGACTAATGTGTTGGTAGAGAAAAAATCCCGAGAGAGAATGGCATTGAGGCTCATTGCTCTGATCCAGGTCTACAGTGAGCGAGAGCAATAAGGGTGCAAATGAATATGAAAAATGTATTGTCTAGTGGGAGAAGAGAGAGCTTTGTAAGTAAGGTGTGTGTGAAGACAACAGCTGTAATTGTTAAAGAGACAGTAACACTAAAGGGAAGACTTCTGCACTGCACTGGGTCGTCAGTAAAAACATCTTGATGGCAAGACCCATCAAGATCTCATCACAGGCTCCCTATTGTGAAAGTACAAATGTCATTTGGAAGATGGCAGTTTGAACTGAGAATACTACGACATAAGAAGTTTCTCACTCAAAATGACTGCCTTTGGAAGACGATTTCTCAGATGCAAGTGCAGTCAAGGGGACAGTGTGCCGTTCTTGCAGCAGAACCTGGCAGAATATTCTTCACGATGCTGTTTTTGCAGGCATGGAAGATCATGTAAGATGAACGAGCAATGCAGGCTTGTGCCAAGGTCTCTAAAAGCCAGTCAGGCCAGGCAGTGTGGGGAGAGAAGACGTGAGAGACCATTGGATGGCACTGGGAAGAGGAAGCTAACACTGCAGTGAAGCCCCCACCCTCGGAATGATGGAGATGCCAGGACCACAGGCCTTCTGTTGAGAATTCTGCTGCAGATTTGGACTGGACCCAACCCAGGAGAGAGTCCATGTGTGCTACCAGTGGCGCAGATGTGGACTCAGGGCTGCTCAACTCCTTCGTGTCAAGATGGTGATATCACAAGCTTACGATCCTGAACGTAGAACTTTATGAAGTTTTGGTCTTGGTGTGGGGTCTGGTACATCTTTGTTACATCCTCATTTCTCCATTTCGGAATGGGAATGCTTATTCTGTGCCATTACACATCAGAACTATGCAAATGGGCTTTCTTAAAAATAGGAGTCTACAGCTAAGACATTGCCTTAAATCTCAGAAGAGACTCAAACTTTGGACCTTTGAACACTGTTGGAACTGCTAAAGGCTATGGGGACTTTTAGAGTTGAACTGAATGCACTTTGCACGAGAAAATGCCCCTGAGCCTCCAGGGACAAGAAATGGAAGGTTATGACTTACACATGACATGCTTGGGTGTCAAATTGATGAGGGGTGGATTCGAAAGAGCTAGTATTGATTATCAACTTGACAATAACTAGGATCACCCAGGAGACAACTTTCTAGGTGTGCCTATGAGGAATTATCTAGATTATGTTAATTAAGACAGGAAGTCTCTCTCTCTCTAAATATGAGTGGCTGGAGTCCTAGATGGACCAAACAAACAAAAAGACCAACCCTTCCTCTCCTAAGTAACTTATTAGGTTTATTTGTCACCGCCATAAGAAAAGCAAGTGTGACAATAATTGCTATGCAACAAACCTGTTTGGAAACAGTAGCACATTCTCAGATACTCCGGATCAAGATATCAATCTATGAATTTTGAAAGGGACACAATTAAACTTAGAAGAGAGACTGCTTATAAGGGAGACTTGGTGAAAAGTTCTCACGAATGGCTCTAGTATCCCCCACCCCCATTCTCCCACCCACTAGAGGTCCCAGGGATTTGAGATTTGAATTCCTCCTTGGGGCCAGATACACGGTCTTTCCTAGCAGCTCACCAAGGCGGCCAGACCTTGCTTCTTGCCTCAGAGGAGGAGAGACTGAGAAAGTGGTGCTGGACCCAGTCCAGTAGATGCTTCTACTGTTTTGTCGTTTCTACCTTTGGTAGATGTTTACTTTCTCACAAGTAAACATCAACGAACAACATAGTGTTTGGTGAGCAAGGGTACTTGGGTTATACAGACATGAGAACAGGGCAGCATCAAGTTGGCATCTATGAGATAGAAACCACCAGAATTTTATGGGATAGACCATTTCAAGATCGGTGAAAATCCCTTTCACTGGAGACTATGATAGCTCATTGTGTTTAAACTTGTGAAGGCACTCTTGGGGTTAGTAACCATCACAGCCCGAGGAGGTTCCCTCCTAGGGACTCTTTAACACACGGGCCCTTGTCATTTATTATAAGCATTGTTGAAAGGTGCTCTGGCAGAGAAGAATCTGCAGTTCAATTCCTTTATCACTTAGACAAGAACAGTAAATGTCAGAAAGCAAAAAGTCTCTAAGGCCCGGGACACAGATTTCCAGATGCCTGTGATAGATATTTCTGGTATAGCCACCACCTTCCACTGCTATGATAGTCTGTCTCCAGAAATCTTACCCATCCCCTAAAGCAGTGGTTCTCAACCTGTGGTTGAAAACCCTTTGAGGTTCAAGGGTCTCCTTACAGGGTTGCCTAAGACCATCGGAAAACACAGCTATTTACACTACAATTTATAACAGTAAGCCAAACTACAGCTATGAAGTAGCAATGAAAGTAACGTTTGTAACTTTATGGTTGGGGGTCACCACAACACGAGGAACTGTATCTAAGGGTCACAATGTTAGGAAGGTTGAGAACCACTGCCCCAAAGGTTGTCTCCTTCAAATAGCCTCATTCTCGTGACTACTTCTTTGGCGAAGCTGAAGAGGGAAAAGCTGTGACCAACAGGTGAGGGACACAAAAACAAAGCTTGGCCTGATTGGAGAGGCTTTCCAGAAAGTGTCTGAAGATGGAATGGGCCGCGGGTGACGGCTCGTGTGCTTGTGATGGGCCGTGGGTGGCGGCTCGTGTGCCTGTGGTAGTCAGTTTTCTGTTACTGTACTAAATACCCAAGACAACCAACTTATGATGAGAAGAGTGTTGTTTGATGCCTGGTGATCAAGCATCCGTCCTTGATCACTGGGCCCTTGCTTTGAGCATACATGATGCTGTGTTGACCACAGGAGTGCAGCGACTCAGAGTGCAGCTCTGCTACCATGAGCCATAAGAAAGAAGGGCCATCGTCAGTCGTCAGCCATGAGAGTCTCAGCCCCTTTGGGATAGAGATGAACAGAGTTGTATTACAGGGTTCAGGTTTCTCTCTCTCTCTCTCTCTCTCTCTCTCTCTCTCTTTCTCTCTCTCTCTCTCTCTCAGTTTTTTTCAAGACGGGGTTTCTCTGTGAGTCCTGAGTCCTGGCTGTCCTGGAACTCACTCTGTAGATCAGGCTGGCCTCAAACTCAGAAATCTGCCTGCCTCTGCCTCCCAAGTGCTGGGACTAAAGGCGTGCGCCACCACCGCCCGGTGCTTTTTCTCTTTTTATAGCATATTTTTAGATCTCTCTCTCTCTCTCTCTCTCTCTCTCTCTCTCTCTCTCTCTCTCTCTCTCTGTGTGTGTGTGTGTCTCACTCTCTGTCTCTCTGTCTCTCTCTCTTTCTCTCTGTCTCTCTCTCTGTGTCATATGGATGGTGTATGCTGTATGCATCTGTGAATGTGGAGGACATGAGGTGTCCAGTCCCTATCACTCTTCATCTTGATACTGTCACTGAACATGGAGTTAGGCTGGTAGCCAGAGAGTCCCAGTCATCCTCCTGCTTCCACCTCATCTAACACTGGGATTAAAGGGAGAGTTGTCCATGCCAGGCTTTTTACATGGGTGCTGGGGATTTGAACTCAAATTGAGCCTCATGCTTTCATGCTTTCTCACCCTACCAGGTGAACCCCCCCCCAACTCAGCCTTCATAACATTAATTATATTTATTTTATTTTATTGTTAGTGAGACAATTCAATGCCTCACCTGCCAACGTTGCTATTATTTCTGCCTGGCCCACATGACTCATAGTCACATGGAAAGACACACAATGTTTAAGTCAAGAGTGCAGCGTCTGGTGGTCCTGTATGCTGCCTGGCACCCTTCTCTGCTTAGCCGTCCTTAACTCATCGCAGACCTGGCCCAATGCAGACTGAGCGATGGCAGTGTGTTTAAGGATTTCAGATATATTCCTTCATTTGTTTATTTTTGAGGAGAGATATCACTTTGTATCTTATCCTGCCCTCAAACTCACAACAATACTTGGGCCTCAGCTCCCCAGTGCTGATATTTCAGGCATAGAACACCACTCCCAACTCTCTGCTTGGTCTTTACTTGTATTTTATTTGTTTTTTACTCTCATAGATGTACGCTGTATTTATAACATTTTCTCTTTCCTCTCCTCTGTCCAAGCCTTCCTGTACCCTGTCACTCTCAAATTCATAACGTCTTATATCAACTAATTTTACTTGTGTAGTCTGAAAAATGGCCACAAGGTGGCAGCGTAGGACAAGCAGTGGCTATTTTAGTTACACCCCCCCCCCATCCCACCCTCCCCAGTGTAAATCAGGCCAGTCTGTCTTTTGGGACTGTTCTCCCAAGAACCCTTTTCTCTTCTTGTGATTCCTTTCGTGCCAAGTGACTAGTGGCTCATGGGGTGTGATTTGAGGTCCTACTAGAGGGCGTAAATTTCCACTGTGGCCTTCCTTTGAATTGTAAATTTCCAGTTTTCCTTGGAAAACATGGAATCTTGTCCCAATTCTCAGCCAAAGGAGGCCAGTCTCTACTAGAGCCCTTCAAATAATCCTGCTAATGAGCAGAGCACGCTTTCTACGTCAGCAAAGCTCTGTCGGATCTAGAGCTTTGATCCTCATCACAATCTTGCTGGTTAAGGAAACACAGGACAAGAAAACCTCACCTTATTTGACAGGAGCAAATGGAGATTGGGACGGAGCGAAGAACACTAGGCTGGTAGAACGCAAGGCAAGGCTGAGCCCCAGGGGGCAGAGCCCCAGGGGGCAGAGCCAGCAGTAGGAACATTGTGCCCCTGTTCCTGCACAGTCCGGGACACAGCTTTTCTATTGCACAGCATAGCTTAAGAAGATAACGGAGCCTCTCAGAATTGGAAAGTTTGGGGGAGTGATATTGCAAATTCTGGATGGAGTCGAAGAGGAAGCCACCAGGGAGGGACACCCAGAATTCACCAACTTTACTGTTACCAAGGTTGTGGAACTGGCACACCCCCTACTCCCTGCTGCTGCCCTCTAGTGACCGGCCAGAAGTGCACGCAAACATTGTTCAATCGTCCCCAGACAGTGGGCGGCTGTGGAGACTCAGAAAAATCTCTGCGGAGCAGGGCCCCAGTACAGTGAGATCGTGCAAACAGTCCTAGCTCAAGATCTCCACTGTTGACCAGCTTCTGGAGATACTGGGAAAGTTTTTTGTCCTCAGGCTTGGGTTTCTAGCTGCAGCCGAAAAGACCACACCAGTGATTTCCAGGACAATCTCCCACCCCCAAATGCTGGCTGGCTAACTTTCTCCTTTCTGTTGCTGTTAATGAAATGCTTGACAGAAGAAACTTAAAGGACAAGACGTTTGTTGTTTCTCACACTTCCAGGGTACAGTCCGTTGTGGCAAGGGTCTACGCTCACTGAAGTGCTCTGGGAATGCCAGTCTTAAACCAGACCACAGAGCTCTAGCTTCTGAAAGGCAGCCCTCTCACCTCCTGCTCCTAGGCGGTCTTACCCACTCGGCTACTCAGGACTGGATTCTTCCATGGCTCCTGATGCCACTGAACTTCAGAAGGAACTAGCACATGCTACTAGTTATCACACTATGTTATTTTAATATTCATGCCTCAAAGTCTATAGGCAACAATTTGTAACTCTATTGAAATAGATTTTTTTTCAAAAAGAACAACCTAATATTTCTTTAACTTTAAAATTAATATATATTAATATATAACATATTAATATATTATTATATTATTATAGTATGTATTAATATATATTAATATATATACATATATATATTGCTGAAAAACAGCTATGACATAGACAATAGTATTAAAGAATATTGATGGAGCACCCAGCATGTGCCAGGAACATTTAAATAACTTTTAAATCCTAAAGTAATTTGTAAGTACAGGGAAGTTACAGGAAGAGTACAGAGAAGGCCAGAATTCTCGTCTCCTGGACTCAGCGGTAATATGGTAGATGCCTACTGCACAGAATCAAGGTGAGACTCACATGGTACTATTCATAGACCGAACCAGGATTTTTACCAGTTTTACATGTGCTCGTGTGTGTGTTTGAGTGTATGTTTGTGTATGCATGTGTGTATGTATTTGGGTGGATTTTGTATGTTTGCATATATGTGTCCATGCATGTGTATGGTATATAACTTTGTGTGCTCTTATGTGTATGAGTCTCTATCTATCTATCTATCTATCTATCTATCTATCTATCTATCTATCTATATTACATGTATATATACATATGCATATATGTATATATATATGTATGTGCACATATGTACATATATGTATTCATATGGTGTGTCTATGTGTATATGGGTATGTCTGTTTGTGTGTGGGGGTATATGTGTGTATGTGTGTGTATGGGTAATGTGAGTTTTTATGCATTTTTTGTCTATGGAGCTTTCTACTATAATCACAATACACGGATGCTCCATCCCCACTAAGGTCTCTTTTGTTTTCTCCAGACCTCTGACTTTCTGCAGTCACCCCATTTCCATAGCTGGTGTGTTTGAGAATGTTGTCGGTGACGTGCTACTGTGCCATTTACTGAGCACTTGTTGTGTGTCAGGAGCTGGTGTGAAACCTTTTGTTTCTGTCCCTGGTCCATCGCCCTGGTCTCTATTAATCTTCACGGTTTACAGACTTGGAGGCTTAGCTTCTCACCCAACTGATTTGGTTAACAGCTGGCACAGCTGGGACTCATGTCTAGATCTGCCTCTATGGTCTGGAGCTTTAATTATAAAATACTACCTCTCTTCAAAGATACAGTGTAGATTTAAAAAATTCAGCTGATCACATGCCTCTCATACAAGCACTTGGAAAGCAGAGGCAGGTGGATCTCTGTGAGTTCATGATCAGACTGGGCTACAGAGTGAGTTCCAGGACAGCTGGCCAGAACTACACAGAGAAACCCTGTCTCAAACAAAACAAAACAAAACAAAACAAAACACCCAAAAGTAAAAAACACAGAATGTTATAATTACAAGAGGTTAACAACAGCCTCAGAAAATTTCCATGGGTTACTACCACAGAGTACATTTTCTAAGAACAATAAAACATTTATTTTTAAAACAGAAATAATAAAAATATAGAAAAAATATATTTGTTTTTTAACTCAAAACTTTATAACTTATGAATAATTCACAGGTCAGAAATAGGCAGGGCATTTATCTTCATCCAGACAGTCTTAGGTTCACTGAAGGCACAGTACAGTGAACATCATACATTCCCAGACTGTGGTGATGGACAGAGCTACCAGCTCTGTCCTAGACAGCATCCCTGAGAGTAGGCACCGTGTTCCTGGATCCCCACATCCTCAGGGCAGCATCCTACTCAGGCTCACAGACCTGACACAGATTGCTGGTTTCAGATGCTGGTGAAAGTCCACCTGCATTGATACTGGTGCATGGCATTTTGGGTAACCTGAATGTGTGTTTCTGGAGCTTTTGGGGTAACCTGAATATGTGTTTCTGGGTCATGACTACCATTGTTCAGCTCCAGGATAAACTAGCTCATTCCCCTTGAGGTAAGAGCTCTGTTTTTGTGCTGAAGACTGTGGTATATGACTAACCCATTTTTTTGTCGAGAGGATATATGTGGTGATATCTTATGTACACACGTATATATGCCATATAGTTCCTATATATTCTGTGGTTCTCTAGAGAAACCAAACCAATGGGGGGGGGAGAACTGGCTCATGTGATTATGGTGGGTGGTGTCTTGGGTAGTGTTTTGTCAACTTGACAGAAAACCAAAGCTATCCGGAGACCTCCACTCAGAAAATATCCCCATCAGATTGGCCCGTAGGCACTCTTTTGATTTATGATTGATGTGTGATGGCTCAGCCCACTGTGGATGATGCTGTATCTGGGCCAGTGGTCAGTGGTTGTGGGAGATGTAAGAACTCAAGCTGAACAGGGTGTGGTGCTTTTAATCTCAGCTCTAGGGAAACAAAGGCATGTGGATCTCTATGAGTTCCAGGCCAGTCTGTTCTACATAGTGATTTCCAGAAAAGCCAGGGCTACATCGAGAGATCCTATCTGACAACACACACACACACACACACACACACACACACACACACACACACATGAATGCTGAGCATGCCACCAAAGAGCATTTATTACACACTCCTGCATGGGTTCTGTCTTAGTTCCTGCCTCCAGGTTCCTGCCTTGAGTTCTTGCCTTGGCTTCCTTCAATAATGGATTGTGACCAGGACACAGAAGCCAAATAAACCCTCTGCTTCTCAAGTTGCTTTGGATCATGGTCTTTATCATAGTGGCAGAGTATCAAACAGGTGAAAAGTCCAACCTTCAGCAAGGTGGAGAGCCAGGGAAGCTGAACTCTGCTATACAGACTCATTAGCCAAGGAGCAAAGGCCAGAAAGAGCTAACATCCAAGTCAAGCAGTCAGTTATAGTGAGCTCAACCCTCTTACAGCACCAATTTGTTCTACTTAGGCTCAGCAGATTGGATGCCTACCTACACGAGAAAGCATCATCTGCTGTATTCAGACCACTGGTTCAATGCTAACCTCTTCTGGAAATACCCTGCCAGTCAATGTCTTGTGTCCAGCAGGTTGACATAAAATTAATTATCACCTGTGGATGCCACGGTGTGTCCTCATCCTGTACAGTACAATATTCAAGCCTCTAGCAGGGTTGAAATCAAGGCACTGTTGGCAGCTTCCAGCAGAGGGCATCTGACGTTACTTATCTTAGTGCCTCGACAAAGCACCTGACAAAAAGCAGGTGCTAGGGGACAACCTTAGGTCCTACCTAAGGGACAACCGGTTCATGTTGTCTCAGAATCCAAGGACCCATTCCATCATGATGGAGGAGTTGTAGCAAGAATCCTGGGACAGCTGGCCATATTAACCCAGTGTGCCAGGAGGAGAGAATACTGACCCTGTGTGCACAGTTTCCCTTTTTCTGTTTATTCAGTCCAGATCACCTGTTCATGGGATGTTGGTACTCAGTATGAATATGAGTCTTCCCACCTCAGTCAGCCCAATCTAAATAATCTTTTTAAAAAGTTTTTGTAAATTACTTTATTTATTTACATTCCAACCAGTGGTGCCCCTGTCTCCCCTGCCAGTTTCTCCTCCCATTCCTCCTCCCCCTTGCCTCCAAGAGAGTGCTCCCACCACCAGGCCTCTCCCTTCCCTGGGGCCTCAAGTCTCTGGAGGATCAGGCTCATCTTCTCTGTATGAGGTCAGACCAGGAAGTCCTCTGCTACATATGTGTCCTGGTCCTCAGACCAACCCATGTATACTGCCTGGTTGGTGGCTCAGTCTCTGGGAGCTCCTTAGTGTCCAGGTTAGTTGAGACTGCTGGTCTTCCTATGGGGTTGCTCTCCGTTCAGCTTCTTCAATCCTTCCCTTAATTCAAGCATAGGAGTCCTCAACTCAGTTCAATGGTTAGGTATAAGCATCTGCATCTGTCTCAGTCAGCTGCTGGTAGGGCTTCTCAGAGGACAGCCATGCCAGGCTCCTGTCTGTAAGTACACCATATAGCATCAGTAATAGTGTCAGGCCTGGTGCCCCCTCCCACCTCCATAAGATGGATATCAAGCTGGGTCAGTCATTGGACCACATTTTCTTCAGTCTCTTTTCCATTTTTGACCCTGCAGTTCTTTTAGACACGAAAAATTTTGGGTCAGAACTTTTGACTGTGGGTTGGTAACCCCATCCCTCCACTTGATGCCCTGTCTATCCACTGGAGGTGGACTCTTCAAGTTCCCTCTCCCCAACTCTGGGCATTTTGGCTAAGGTCATCACCTTTGAGTCTCTTACCTCCCAGGTCTCTGGTACTTACTAGAGTGTTCCCCACCCCCACCCCCCTAAGGCTGCATATTTCCTTTCATCCTCTTGTCTCTCTGGGTTTCTCTTCTGTTCCCCTATACCTGATCCTGCCCCTCTTTCCTCTCCCTCCTGTCTCCTACCCAGGTCCCCTCCTCTCCCTGCCTCCTGTGATTATTTTCTTCCCCGTTCTAAGTGGGATTGAAGCATCCTCACTTAGACCTTTCTGCTTGTTACACTTCTTACAGTCTGTGGGTTGTATCTTAGGTATTCTGTACTTTTTGACTAATATCCACTTATCAGTGAGTACATATCATGCATGTCCTTTTGTGTCTGGGTTACTTCACTCAGGATAATATTTTTTAGTTCCATTCATTTTCCTGCAGAATTCATGATGTTCTTGTTTTTAATAGCTGAATGATATTCCATTATGTAAAGAAACCACATTTTATGTATCCATTCTTTGGTTGAGGGAGATGTGGGTTGTTTCCAGCTTCTGGGTAATATAAATAAGACTTCTATAAACAGTGGAGCACGTGTTCTTACTGTATGTTGGAGCATCTTTTGAGTATATGCCCAATAATTGTATAGCTGGGTCTTTAAAAGATAAGCACTACTTCCAATTTTCTGAAGAACTTCCAGATTGATTTCCAGAGTGGTTATACCAGCTTGCAATCTTACCAGCAATGGAGGAGTGTTCCTCTTTCTCCACATCCTCATCAGCATGTGCTGTCACTTGAGTTTTTGATCTTTGCCATTCTGATTGCTGTAAGGTGGAATCTCAGGGTCATTTTGATTTGCATTTCCCTGGTGACTAAGGACTTTGAACATTTCTGAAGTACTTCTAGTCCATTTGAGATTCTTCTGTTGTGAATTCTTTGTTTAGCTCTGTGCCCCATTTTTAATTGGGTTACTTGATTTTTGGAGATTAACTTCTTGGGCTCTTTATACACTTTGGATATTAGCCCTGTATTGGATGTGGGGCTAGTGAAGACTTTTTTCCCCAATCTGAAGGTTGTCAATTTGTCCTATTGATGGTGTCCTTTGCCTTACAGAAGCTTTTTAGTTTCATGAGGTCCCATTTACCAATTGTTGATCTTAGAGCCTGAGCCATTGGTGTTGTGTTCAGGAAATTTCTCCCTGTGCCAATGAGTTTGAGGCTCTTTCCAACTTTCTCTTCTATTAGATTCAGTGTATCTGGTTTTATGTGGAGGTCCTTGATCCACTTGGAGTTAAACTCTGTGCAAGGTGATAGATATGGATCTATTTTCATTCTAAATAATCTCTTAAAGACATGCTTGCAGGCTTCTCTTCTAGGCAGAAGATTCTAGATCCTATCAAGCTGGCAATCGTATTATCACCATCTGTTGGTAGACCCAGGTTTAAGTCTGTGTTTCTTAGGCAGTTTCATACTAAACTGGGAAGGCACTGATGCTAAAATATTTCCAAACATTGTATATAATATAAAATAATAATACTGAGGAGGCTCCATGTTGGAATGCACATAGGTTGTAAGCATACGGCATGGCTTCAAATCCTAGAATGACTAACCCTTCTGTGACTTCTAGTACATTAACTAACCTTTAGAACTCCAGTTTTCTCATATGGAAAGTGCAGAATGTCATTACAATACACACTGCCTCAAGTGGTTTATGTGTATTGGATAAAATGGTGCCTGGATAGCCTGGCATCATTAATTTCAATCCTTGATGCCTAGCAAGGTTCTCCCCTACACATGTTGGAATTTGGATGAGGAAAGAGTCTACCATTTCCTTGTCTGGCTCCTGGTGCTTCATGTTGTAGCTTCTTCTCTTTCTTACGTCATACAAAGTGTTTTGGAAGAATGTCCCAGATTCCCTGGTTGGGAATTGCAATTACCCAGGTGTCCCTTGACCAATTTTCATGAATAGGTCCCCTTGGACATTGAGTCCATTCCAGATTAAACCTAGTTCTCTCAGCCACTTGAACTTTTCTTACTCACCTTTCAGGTGGTTATATTTTACGATCACCAAACTGACTTGGTCTTCTAGGTTAGTTTCAAGATTAGTTTCTAATTACACTTATATCCAGGCTAAATTTACCTTGATATTATCCTGGTCATGGCTGGAGAGATGGATCAGCAGTTAAGAGCACTTACTGCTCTTTCAGATGACCCAAGATTGCTTCCTGGGACCCATAAGGCTACTGATTCACAATGATATATAACTGTAAGATATATCACAATGATCCAGAAGATCTGATGCTGTTTTCTGGCCTCTGTAAGCACCAGGCACACATTTGGTGCACATAAATATGTGTAGACAGCACACACACACACACACACACACACACACACACCACTTGAAATAAAAATGTGAAAGACTGTCCTGTTCTTGGTCTGTATCATTCTTTTCTAAAACTAGTTAGAAGATTAAAGACAATTTGAAGGATATACCCTGCAGGTTTCTGTCTTGGTCTGATGCTGTAAGAGATTGCCACGGGTAATTTAGAAACAGTACAAATTCTTTTGTGTCATAGTTCTAGGAGATGGGAAGTCCCAGGCAAGATACTATATTTGGGAAGAGATTTTGTTCTACCTCATCCCAAGGTGAAATACAGAAGGGTGAGAAGCAGTGAGAGTCAGAGAGCAAAAGGGAGCTGAACCTGGTGTTTTGTTTTGTTGAGGTAGAGGCTCAGTATGCATTTGAGGCTGACCTTGAACTCAAGGTCCTTCCTGAGTGCTGGAATTGCAAACACATGCCACCATTCCCAGACAAATTTGTTTTTTATGTATGGTGGGTAGGTGGACATGGGAATGTGACTTCAATGACTACAATTGCTAGAGAAAAATACAGGATCTGGACTTAGAGGCTATGGTGAAAGAGGTGCCCGATGTGGGTGCTAGGAATTGACCTTCCATCCCCAGCAAGAGCAGTGCATTCTCTTAACCACTGAGCAATCTCTCCAGGCTCTAAACGTTCTATAACAATGTTATACTCATAATAACTAATCTACTCATCTACGACCATAAAATTAGTTCCCTCAAGAGAGCAAAGATAGATGATCACCTAACCATCTCTAACTAGGCCCCACCTCCCAACATTTCTTGCATCAGGGATTAATGTTCCAAGATATGACTTTTGAGGGACAGGCTCAGACTACACACAGCCCTGTTGTTGTTCATTTTATAAGTGTGGTTGACATTCTAACACAGACTCACAAGCAGACTGGATCTATTCCTGGTTCACATGAGCTCCACTGGGGTATAGGCCATAAACTCTTGTAAAACCTCATTAAGAAATCTAACATTCTTACTGAAAAGTAACTTTAATTACTTTCCAACATAAGCCCTGTCAACTATTTCTCCATTCCCCTGTAACACTAAATGTCACATGTTTTGATTAGGAGTGAACAAAGAGCTTTTGTTCTTTGTTCACTGGAGTTTGATTGACCAATGGAGTGAGGTGTTTGATAAACCTGCCTCCTTCACAGGAACCCCAAGTTTCAAGGAATTAGACTAGAGACCAGGGCAAATGAGCCACGGGAACATGGATAAGCTCCAGGCAAAGCAGGAAACCAGAGAGAGCACTGTACCTACCTGTGTAGCCCATTATCAACAGGTAGGATCGTGGAGTTCAGAGTAAATCAGTTCAGAGGCTCCACATCACCTTACATCCTGATTGCTGCCCCCTCCCAATAACATCATCACACAGTGCCTCCCCAAATCCCTCCCTTTCTCCTCTGAGAGGGTGGAGGGCCTCTTTGGATATGTCCCCCAACTCTGGCACATCAAGTCTCTGCAGGGATAGGTGCATCCTCTCCCACTGAAGCCGGTCAAGGCAGCCCAGTTATGGGAACGGGTTCTACAGATGGGCAACAGCTTTAGGGAAAGCTCTCTGCTCCAGTTCTTGTGTACCCACATGAACATGGAGCTGCACATCTGCTACATATGTGCAGGAAGGCTTAGATCCAGCCTGTGTATGCTCTTTGGTTGGTGGTTCAGTCTCGGAGATCCCCCAAGGGCCCAGGTTAGTTGACTCTGTTGGTCTTCCTGTGACAACATCTTAATGTGTGTTTGTTCTAAAAGGGAGACCTGCCTGAGCTTGCTCGCCTGCACTTGTTCTTTTGATCTTCTGGTCTTCACTGTGTGCTAACCAGCAAGAAGGGCTGCATTAGATGCTGGCGTCTTGACAATGAACATCCCAGCCTCTACACTGGTGGAAGACATTTTCCTTATTTATGAATCCCCTGGTCTGTAGCATTCTTTTATAGTAATAAAAGTGGACAAAGACAGTAACTTTTACACTATGGAGTCTATAATATATGGATTAGGAAAAGCCAATTTATGAAGAAACATAGAAAAGTTACGAAGTGTGTACCTTTAATCTTTATTGTAAAACTTCATTTGGATTATCTTTGGATAGGAAAGTGTAATGGTTTGTACATGTTTGGCCCATGGAGTGGCACTATTAGAAGGTGTGGCCCTGTTGGAGTAGGTGTGGCCTTGTTGGAGTAGGTGTGTTACTGTGGGTGTGGGCTTTAAGACCCTCATCCTAACCGCCTGGAAACCAGTATTCTGCTAGCAGCCTTCAGATGAAGATGTAGAACTCTTACTTTCTCTTGCACCATTCCTGCCTAGATGCTGCCATGCTCTCACCTTGATGATAATGAACTGACCCTCTGAACCTGTAAGCCAGCCCCAATTAAATGTTGTCCTTTATAAGACTTGCCTTGGTCATGGTGTCTGTTCATAGCAGCAAAACCCTAACTAAGACAGAAAGCATTTTTATACTTCATACACTCACTTTCTTTAACAGTGGATGAAGTGAATGGAAAGATATCTAACCTCACTCGAAGCAGAATTTGCTCAGTTTGAGGCTTAGACTCCTCCTGGCTGTGTGTCTGCTACTTTCACACCCAGAGCTAAGGGTTCATGTAAGACTCTACTGGGCTTGTAAGGGAGGTGCTGACTATCTCTGTGCTGTATGTCTAGTTTGTTTTGTTTATGTGTTTATACACCCATATGTATTTTTTTCTTGCTCAACAGTGTGAGATTTTTATCATGTTGATGTGAACAAAGTAATGTCTTGTCTCTGTCCTATAGAATGCAGTATGGGTGTCCATTTTCCTGCTAATAGGCATAGGTGGAGAAGAAGGAGACAGAAAGGCATGGGATAGAACAAAACTGGAACAATGGATGGCTATGTGTGATGATGCTTCAAGTTCAGGAGCTCTGTGAAATGTTTATGGGCTACACACCTTGGGTGTAACTGCCTCACCATACCATTCTTCTGATTAGTCCAGCTTGTAAAACACTAGTCAATTGTTCCCAAAGGTCTTTATAAAATTCCTCTACCCATGTGTGACAGTTTATGTAGATCCATATTCTTGCTCTAGCACTGACGTTATCAGATTGCTTTTTTGTCCATTAGGTGGGTGTCTAACAATAGCTTACTAAAATTGTAATTTGTTTTTGTGTGCTTATTAACTCATTTGATCTCTGCTTTATGGAGATGTATTTATTTATTTATAGTTAGTATACATTCTAATTTGTAACTAGTATCTGATTTTTTCTTTTTATTGCATTGTTATTTGAAAAACTCAGTTTTTCTTGCCTTTAGGGGATATATATATGGAACATATGTATATATATATATATATGCTATCACTCACATTACTTTCTCCTATTTGGTTCAAAGGTTGTGTGTATTGTTCTCCCAGTTACTCAGTAGTTACCTCCTTATTGTCACAAGTATCTTATTGATCAAGAAAGTGATGTTCTTGCATCTTCTGGGAGTAATAGCCAGGTCTGGATTGCTTTCTATTCATGACTAAACTGGGTATGGCCCTTTGTGCTTCCAGATCTCAGAGGTTTGAAGTGGAAACTTAAGGGTTCTTTGGAAAGTCAATTGTGTCAGATGGTGTTTTGCCGGGGCAAACAAGTAAAGAAGTGTTTTCCTGAAGCAGACACAAGTGAAAGGGTGTTCTGCTAAAGCGAGCTCATGAAAGGACACATGATGAAAGATTCCTTGCTAATGACACACATGTATTGGTCCACCTTCCATTGTGTGGTTGAGCTGCATTTGTTGGGACTCCATAGAGAGAAATGCACCAAAAAACTTCTGGTGGTGTGCTGCGGCTTCTGGTGGTTTCTTCTTGCTTCCTCAGACTTGGGTTGATTGACAGAGTGATATCATCTGAGACAGACACACATGCTGAGGCAAGACCCGTGGAGGACACATGAGGTTTGGAGGGTCTAACCAGGACTGTACAGACAGTAACAGGCTGAGCTCGGCTTGCTGGTAGAGCTGTGCAACACTTGTTGATCTCACATCTTCGCTGATCTTTGCTCCATTGAGAGAGGCACAGATGAGAACTTTTCCTGGTGTTCCTGTTGGCACTGGTCCGTCCTGCTGTCTTGTGCTGAGGCTGAGGCCTGGCTGTTTCTGCTAGTAGTGTCACTGCTGCTGATTCATGTTTACCCTCCCTACACTACAGAACTGGATGGCTGGTATATCTGTGAAGTGTTAAGTGGATCACTAAACCTGCAGGTCTCGAAAGACCTAAGACTGCTGCCCTACTGTGTACTCAGCCTGCTTGTTTAACCTGCCTTTAAAGAGAACAATTCAACCACTAATCTTACTTGCCTTATATCCCTCACCTATCAAATTTAACAACCTAAGCTAACGTATAGCTATAATCTTAAGTTATGTACTCTTCCATGCCCATGACCCAGAGTAAGGCATGCATGTTGTAATCATTTGCCAAGGACAGCGAAAATAGAGATTTAAAGCATTCAGTTAAAGTGAATGTCTACTATATACAACATACAGATATTATTTCATAAACAAGGATGTCTGTAATACTATTTATCATCTGGGTCATTTCTAGTCAGTGACTTAATCCTTTATAAAAACTGGTACAGATTTCTGTAAAGATTCACTCACTCCTACTCCAGTGTGATTTGTTTTTTGTTGTTGTTCTATTTGATAAGTACTGGGCAAAGCCCTTTGTTAGGAACACCAGACACAGACACAGACACAAACACAAACACCAACATGGACATGGACACTGACACCGACACACACAGACATAGACATAGACACAGACACACAGATACACAGACACAGACACACAGACACACAGACACACACACAGATAGGGGCACAGACACAGACATAGATACAGACATATACAGATATGGACACAGACAGACATAAACAGTGGGAAGATTTCACAGTCTTCATTCAGATTCAGACAGATGGAAGATGGAAGACAGATGGGGAGGGGAGGAGCAAGGTAGAGAATTCAGGTCTGGACTCAGTCTTCATTAAATGGCACCAAAGGCAAATGTTTTGACCACTTTCATGTGACATGGGCACCTTATTGGTGGCTTTAATTTCATTATTAATGCTTTTGGTCATACATTTCCTTTTATCTGGGATGCCACCAAAACTGGCACCCAGAATTAGGGTGGGTGATCCCACTTGTAGTAATCTGATTAAGAATGCCCCATATGGAAGTGCCTTGCAGCTTGTATTTTGGTTGATTCTTCAACATACAAGACATTGTCAGGTTGACAACCAAGATGAGCTGTAACAAGTCCACCCCTTATTAAGCTGACACCCAATTACATCTTCTTATGTCGTGCTTAATTTCCAAAGAAGATAATCATAAGATCATAACTTTACCAAGCAGACTATCACTACTCCATATGCAACCACAGGCACTGTATGTATTTTAGAAAAAGTGGCAAAGGCCTCTGGGAATGTTTAGTCTTTAAATGTCTTGTAACATAAATGTGATAATACAGATTTACAATACTTAACTACTAATATTGTCTGTATTTGACGTTACATTATACAATAAAGAAATGCAGAAAAGAAAATGCAAGTATCTGCTTAATATGTGTGTTCTTTATGTAGAAACACAAAATGGGACAGAAACACTCACTGTCAGGAGCCATAATGGGACAAGCTAATAATTAGCAGATGATCATCCTGAAATGCTTGCCTCAAATATTATATAATGTGCGACGAGTGTGCTCCATCCAGCAAAGCTGGGAAGACGTATTTTAGGAAAGATTCCTACTATTAATAAGCTTTTCCCATTATTATTATTATTATTATTATTATTATTATTATTATTATTATTATTATACATATGCAACAATCACTAAGCAATAGCACATCCCTTTGGAGCAGATCTCTGCAGATCCATGAAGATGTACTGTTTTGAAGTGATACTATATAGACAAATAGTTGACTTCTTAAGTCTCAATGATGATCCTACAAGAATTCCTAAAATTATATCAATGATTATTAAGCACTTTTATAATGGGACTGCTATTAGATCCCTCACACATAGTCAAAACTGCAATGAGAACTCTGCCAGTCTCCTGAGTGTCATCAGTTAATTGCCCCAAGAGAGATAGTAACCAGACTTTCTCCTGCTCAGAGCACATTCCAAGAAGTTGTAAGACAATTAACCAAGGTCACTAAAAAGGGAATTCACAATTTATTATAGGTACCAGGTCAGAAGAGAAAATATTGCCTGGGTTTATCTATACAAAACTTCACTAACTTCTTAAGTTATAGTTTCAAACTTTCTGCGAACCTGTGGAGCTAGACAGTTGATGAATGTCTAGCTAGATAATTACTCCTAATGGGTATTCATGTAAACATTCTGTGTTGTAAACTTCTATTTCAATTTATGATTTGAATTTTGGTGTGAACTTGTGATGAACTTTGTAACATGTGATCATGTACTCTGAATGATGTATAAGTACTGAAGAAAAAGACAAAATAGTTAGTTAGTTAGTTAGGAGCCAGTTGTCCTTTCTTTTTTTTTCCCCCTGCCTAGAATTTTTCTCCCTTAGAATTTTTACTTTGTTAGAATCTTTTCTTCTTCCCCACTCAGGACTTTTTCCCTCAGATAGCTGCATAGGTTACCTTTTACACTTAATAAATCTATAGCAACTTTTTAAAGTGTCTTTTCTTCTTGAAACCTCAGATTAGCAGACTTAAATTAGAGCCCAGCAGTTCCTGCTGAGATAGAACAAAGGCCATGTTGCCTAATCCTCTGCCATTAGGCTACAGGTGTTAATCACTCTAGCCTGCAGTCTCTTACCCTCAGAAGAAGTTTTTTTAGGACTTTTTAGAAGTTATCACCAGCATTCCAGTAGAGGCCAGAGAGCCAGAAAGCCCTGAGACCCTCAGACTTTAAAGCCATCACCAGAGTCCTACTCTACCCCTGCCGCTACCCTCTCCAGAGCCTGGCTGGCTCCCGGCAACTCGTGTGAATTGCCATCTTCATTTTGCATCTAGTCATGTGTCCTGAGCTGGTATTTATGACTATCTTCCTCTACTCTCCATTCTGTATATCCTCCACCCTCAGACAGCACCGCAGCAAGCAAGGGTCAGTTCTTTTTCTAGAGGAGTGACCCATACCTTTAACTCTGAAGGATCTGAGCTCTCTGTCATCCTGCCTGGGTTTTGCTGTTGTAATTTACCATTAACAGGACATAGTAACACTAAGAGATGCCATAAAGGTCTTCCACACTCCAGACATAGTCCTCCTTACCTCCACAGTGGAGAAGTAATCCAATTTTCCAGTGACCTAAATTAATTCCCTCTTCTAACACTGTTGCTAAGATAAAAGGCTATAACAAAGCGACTTATGAAAGAAAGGGTTTGTTTTAGCACTTCCAGAGGGACAGACACCATCATTGGTCAGAAGGCTAATCAGGGACTGCATGGAAGCAAGAGGCCCAGCTGGCTGATCACATTTTGACTTATACACAGAAGTGGGGAGAAGAGGGGGAGAGAGAGAGGGAGAGAGAGAGGGAGAGAGAGGAGGGAGAGAGAGGGAGAGGGAGAGGGAGAGGGAGAGGGAGAGGGAGAGGGAGAGGGAGAGGGAGAGGGAGAGGGAGAGGGAGAGGGAGAGGGAGAGGGAGAGGGAGAGGGAGAGGGAGAGGGAGAGGGAGAGGGAGAGGGAGAGGGAGAGGGAGAGGGAGGAGAGGGAGAGGGAGAGAGAACAGGAAAAGAGTAAGGTTATAAACATTTAAAGTCCTTCCCTGGTGCCATACTTCCTCCAGTAAGGCTGCATTGTCTAAAAGTTCCATAACCTCCCAAATAGTTTTACCAAGTCAGGACCAAGGATTCAAACACATGAACCTATAGGGGACATTTATTATTCAAATCACCACAAAAAAACGCTGACTGGTATCATTTTAAAATGAATGATTTGAAAGCCAGCACAAGCTACCTCTAGTTTCCCTTTCCCTATGCCAGGATGCCTGAGACTGTCTCAGAGTGGAATCATGATTATTTGTGTGTGTTTTCTCTAGTTCAACTAGCAGTGTCTGAATACAGCCAAGGAGAAACTTAACGGGAGTCCTCATCTTGGAACCAGCTGTACCTGCTCAAAGTGTCCCTTGCTGCCCACTAAACTGTCCCCGTCCTTGCGTAAAGTTTCCTCTCCTCCATCTTTAATCTTTTGTTTACTCAGCATCCATAAGTGGTGAGATGATCTGTCGCTGGGTCTCTGCCTAGGCATATGTCACGGTTTGAATGAGCTGTCCTCCGTAGTTTCAGCCATTTGAATACTTGGCCCCCAATTAATGGTGCTATTTCTGAGGTTTAAGGGGTGTGACCTTGCTGGGGGATGTGGCCTTGAAAGCTAAATGGTTTGTGCCACTTATAATTCTTTCTGTGTTTCGTGCTTGAGCTCTTAGCTTCCTCCTCTTGCCATGCCTTCATGCGACAATCATGATCTCTAACCCTTTGGAGCTGTAAGACCAAACCCTTCCTTTTATAAACTGTCTTGCTCATGGTGTTTTATAACAGCAATAGAAAACTAATTAATGCAGTATAATTAGATAGATTGTGACCATTCTGTCTTTTTTGTAAGGGTCCTGCAGTTCAAGCTCAGGGTCTTATTTATCTAGACAAGTGTTCTACCACTGAGACATATTCATAGACCAGCTAGTCTGATTTTTTTTAATTTAAGTTGATTTAAATAAACACATGGAAATTAAAAATATTTAAGGGTGTTATGTGATGTTCAGATACATGTATTCATTATGTAGTGTAAAAATTAAGACAAACATCTATTTCCCTCAAAGATTTATTATGTAAATGTGGTGAGAGTATTCAAAATCAATTTTCTAACCTTTGGAACTACACAGTATATCATAATTATCTTTAGCTCCCCTGTGTGTGAGTGCACACCAGAACTCTCTATTCCTGTCATGGGTCTCTGCGGTCTGGAAGAGGCAAAGGGTTCAAGTCCTGGAATATTAGCGATGACAGAATGAAGCTGGCTCATGGTTGCTCTGGTTGCTCCTCCCTGGTAAAAGAGCAACTCTGACTCTGCTAGGAGTCCCTGGTGGATACTTGTGAGCTTTTCTGACCAGGTGAACTACCCTGAGACTCCAAGTTCACTTCTGCCCAAAGAGTGAACCGAGTGTTGTGGTCTGTCGATGGAGAAGCCTTGCAAAGTATCTTGAAAAGGATCTACCAAGGATCTTGAGTTTATCTGCAACACCATCAGAGTTTCTTTGAGCTTAGAGACAGGAAGGTACAACACAGCGCCCCGCCCCCCCCCCCGCCCCTTCCCCTCCCCCCCCCTCCCCGCCACACACACACACACCTGGATTTGTTTAGAAATATCATGAGCTACTAAGTAATTTTACTCGAGCCTTTGGCAGCCTCTGAGTTAGCACATGCCTATCAGTAACACTGGCCGGCTGTGGTGGGATTCAGCATGGCATGGAGCTGATGGAACATGACTGCGTTCCCTGAAGAACGTGGGCTAAAATCTCTTGAAGCAGTTCCCAGGTGATTCTGAATTACATACTTCCCAACTCTTCATTGCCCTTTCTTGTTAGGTTCCATATTAATTGTGTCATATAGTATTCTATTTCTAAAAAAAATAATTTATTTAATTTTTTTTTATGTCTATTGGTATGAGGGTGTCAGATCCCATGGAACTGGAGTTACAGATAATTTGGAGCTGCCATGTGGATGCTGGGAATTGAACTCAGGACCTCTGGAAGAGCAGCCGGTTCTCCAAACCACTGAGTCATCTCTCCAGCCTCCGTCATATAGTAGTCTGACAAATTAAAATTTAGATAATGAACATTTTTGCAAGAGTGTTTATTACTTGACACTCCATGGTAGAGGACACGAGTGGCTCATTTTGTTTGTGGGATATAAATAGACAATGTTATCTTATTAAGACTAAAATTAGTTCATTTAAACACTATCACCCAGAGAGACCATGAGGCAGCTCTGAGAGGTGAGCTGCCTGCCATGAGCGATGCGCCCACGTGGAGAGCCTTTTAATGGTGCAGCCCAGTGCCACCCTGAGGAAGATTGAACTAGCCATTGCCACCTCATTGTATAGTAATTGCTATACTCATTGATGTTACCCCAGGAAAGAATTTCCAGTGCAAACAGAGCTTCTGAACCGAAAGAAGAAAGACACCAGTTTCTGCTTAGAGGATTCCATTTCAACTTAAGTATGATCCTATGCCTAAGGGGATTGCATCATCTGAGAGAGAACAAAACAAAGCAAAACAGATGAACTCTGGCAATTCCCACTGTCCTTTATGCTTTCCTTCACTGCCATTTGATCTGCGAACAATGGCACAGTACATCTCAGAGCTGGATCACGGCACTTAGCTCTAGGTCAGGCAAAAGCTCAGCTTCCTGGGCATTTGTGAGTCCTGCATGTCACCTGGTTTGAGGCTGATTATGGGAGAGTCGCAGTGAGCCATCCAGTCCAGGGTTTCTTTCGGTAGCAGTTTTGCATTTCTAGGCTCAAGTTGTCGTGATTCACTATGAAACGATTTGGGCTGTGTGTGGTGTTTCATGCCTTTAATTTTTGTACTCAGGAGGCAAAGGCAGGCTGATCTCTGTGAGTTCCATGCCAGCCAAGACTGTATTGTGAAACCCTTTCAAAGAAGTAAGTAAATAAAAAATAAGAAAGAGAAAAAGGGAAAGAGGGCTGGGGTCGGAGGATTTGAATTGAGGCCAATAAAGAAACCAGAAATCAGAAGTTCTTGATGGCTACTACACAGATTTGTCCTTTCTATAGGTTAACACAAAGCTAGTGAGAGAACACTTCTCTGAGCTGAAGGATGTCCAGTGGCTGTTCTCCTAACCTTACCCTACACAGAGGCCATATGGAGGCATGTGACAAATCCGGAACCCAGCACTGATAACTTCTGGCACCTTAGCGCCCTTTTTAGTTCTGCTTACTTTGGCTGTCTCCACAGCACTAGGGAGCCAGAGCTTCAGGTTAAGGAAATGACAGGTGATGGACTATAGGCATCACAGAAACCTCACAGTGTCCTGTGCAGAACCAGATATAGCACCACAGCCTCTGGTCTCTAAAGAATTGAGCTTGGGCATCAGGAAGCCTCAGCTTTCTATTGTCTGCTCTGCAGCATCTGAGGCAGCAGCAGCCTGGAGCTCAGAAGGTAATAGATCCCTTGCCAGCAGCATCAGTGAACCCTGGGAGCAGAGAGTGACTGTTGGAACCCTGTAGTGTAAATTGTTATCACTGTGCTTTTCACAGTGTATTAAATGACTTCTGTCTCACCAACCGGACTGAGAATTCTCCAGTGAAGGGCTGCATGCCACTTGTTACTTCTCTGTTAATCGCAATGTTAGGAGCTTAATACTCTTGCAATAATTAAAGCAATGGATATCGTTTAGGAAGGTCTGGATCCGAATTGTGGACGATCATTTGGAGTTTATATAAGCCTGTTTCTTGGTCTGTCTTGGCTAGTGTACAGGTCAAGTAGCTTGAGGCTAGCACGTGGCAAACAATGGCCACAGTGCATAAGGAGTGTGGGAGAATCAGGTCCCACATCTCCATCCTGTTTCTGCTGGGCTCCCTAGGGTATTATGGTTGCCATGGCACACGGCTGGAGAAAGCAAGGAAGAGCAGTGGGGTGAAACAGGGCCACCACATAGCCCTTGTCCCCTGGGGAACCTCTGGAAGCCCATGGCAGGACAGGCTGGAGTTCATCTCCTATCTGCTTTCCCCACCCAGTCAGCAATACTACTCAGTTTGCCTCTGTTCAGGATCCTGGAACTCTCCCTTGAGGCTTTCTTCCTCCCTAGCTCTGGCTCCTGGTACCTGCCTGGCTGTCATAGTAACAAGTTCCAGGGTGACAAAAGAGAAAGCTGGGTCTTGTGGGTAAGGCTTTTTGGACCACAGAGACTGCCCGGGCTGCAAGCTTTCTGTGTTCTTCCTCCGGCTAAGCTCATCCTTCCAGCCCGGCTAACAGGACCATGTCCACCAGCCTCACCACTTGTGAATGGAAAAAGGTCTTCTACGAGAAGATGGAGGTGGCAAAGCCAGCAGACAGCTGGGAGCTCATCATAGACCCCAACCTCAAGCCCAATGAGCTGGGCCCTGGCTGGAAGCAGTACCTGGAGCAGCATGCCTCAGGCAGGTGAGAGGCTGGTGGGAGGGTGGTGCAGGAAAGCCACCCGGGGAGGGGGGCGGGGTGCTGTCTCAGACTTTGCAAGACTAGGCCTCTGGTAGGTCTCAGCATGTCAGCTCAGGTGACAAGCAGACAATCGACTGCCAGGAGGACTATGTAGGTTCTGCTTCTAACCACAGCTCTCCCGATTCCTTGGCTACTTGGAACAAATAGCGCCCTGCATTTGAGTCTCAGTTTTCCATAGAAAATCAAGACTGGCAGTGCTTCAGAGCCCTGCAATTCAGATGCCTAGAGTAGTTGGAATGGAGAGGAGTTATGATGGGGATCCCCAGAAGTCTCAACCTAGATGTCAGGGTCTTTGTGCTTGGGGGCTGTGGTACTCATCTCCTCAATCAAATGCACCTAGACTTGAAGACAGAATAACTGATTGAGAACCTAGTTCTGTAGCTCTGTGAACTTGGGCTTTGTCCCCTTCTTTCTCTGGCTTCAAGTTTTCAAATTTACAAAGCAAGGGAGCTCATCTTAGTTCATCGTAAAACATGACTCCAATTCCTTCCAGCTCTACTATGTGGATGATAAAATGCTGACCCCAGGCAGCACTTGCCCTAGATCTTTCTAAGTGTTCCTCACTCTCCGCCATGCAGAGTGTCCTGGGGGCTTTTCTAATCATTTCCCTCTTACAGACAGATGATTTGGGAGGATGGGAGGCACAGATTCCTGCTCAGACAGCCTCAGGCCCACCTGCAGCGGTGCAGCTCCCTAACTCACTCCTTCACAGGAGGCTGTGCTGTGGAGGTGTGAACAAATTATGGCCGTGTTGTCCATATTGTAAGGGTGCGAAGCCTCTTGAGCAGAGAACACTGTGCAGATGGGAACAGGAAAAGGAAGGCTATGAGTGGGGAGTGGGCACCTGGACTCTTACCACAGGCCTTGCAAACAAAGATGGACAGGACCGTGTGTTAACATGGGACAGGGCACAGAGGTTGATTGGTTTGTGGTGGCTCCTGTGATCAATGCTGGGCAATGGACATCTCTCTGAGTAGCTGCATGCTCTTTTATTCTCTATGCTTCGGTCTCATCTCTCCCCAAATGCTCACCCGTGTCCCATACTTTTGGAGATCTGGTGTCTGTCTTACGCGAGGGGGAAATAATTCTGGACTGGCTTATTTAAAAAGACTTAGGAGACTGAAAGCACAAAGAGTTTGAGTCTCTTGGGGGATTAAGTGCAGAAAGTTGAGAATTGGCTGGTGTGGGGCCTTCTGGAGTTTTGGGACATCTCCAAAGGCTTACAGGTCTTTTCACCTTGGGCTTAGTCCCAGCTGGCCACAGCTATGCCCCAGTCGTTCTGCACATATGCTTGTTGGATTTTAATCTTTCAGTTGTACTAAATCTTGGGCCTGAGTACTGGCTCAGTATAGGTAAAAGGATCTTCCCCACCCAGGACCTGTTAGACACCTCTGTCCTTTGACCATGTATTAGAAGCTGCTGGGTATTGTTCTATGCTCATATTGTCAGTAGCTTCCAGAGGACAGAAGCCTGCTTGGTTCCACTGCTCTTCCCAGTGGGGTAGTGTTTACAATACCGTTGGTGCCTGTCAGGTTGAATTGAGTTCTTCATCAGAGAGTCCTTCACAGCTGTTTGTGCAATAGATTAGGCAGAGCCAGGAATAAGGGTAGAATTAGCCCAGTGGGCATGTGAATACCTCTGAAACCTTTGTAACAGGGCTCCGAAGAGCCCATTTCAGGGGCATATGAAGCCTCCCTGGAGTTTAAAGGAGTGCTCCATCACCAGGGTTATGTAAGTACACACTATTGGGAGGCCAGGAGGAGCCAGGCTTAGCAGGTTAGCCCCAGGCCACCTCTCTCCATGTTTTCTGAGGCTCAGTCTCTAGAAGTCCAGATTAGACAAAGCAGCCCATGGTTGGTTGGGCTGTGGATAGGTACATTAGGGATAGGAATAGTCTACTATTCCCCTTCTTACACAGCAGGGCTCTGGTGCACAGGGATGACAGGTCAAAGAAGTGCCTCTGTGAAGACATAAGAACCAACCAGCATTCTTCCCGATCCTGTCCATTGCAGCCTGCCAATCTATCCTGCCTTTCTGGGTGGCTTACTGCAGACCTACAGTGTGCCAGGATCTGAGCTTGCATGTCATAGCCTCAGAGCAAGCAAGATGGTGGCATTACCATCTGTGTCAGAGGCACGAGAGGTCTGAGCACGCACTAACATGGACACCATCATACTGCACCTCACGGATAAAAAAAAAAACGGGTTGCGGAGAAGGGGAACCTTGGGGGTTCACCGGTTACAACTCTACAATAGGCTCGGAGTCGGCCAGAAGCTATAGGAGCTCACACCAGAGACGGCTTCCAGAACACCACTGATTGCTCAGTGGCTCCAGTACGAGGCTCTTTAGTTTGCAGGAGGAGGTGGTTACTGGTGACGCCTAGTGCTAAGAAACCCATAGACAGATCAACATGGCTCTTCCATTTTTATCTTCCGTCCAACACGCTGGCCTTGTCTTTCCTGTGCTATCCAGGGCAGGGCTGTCCCTCAGAGTCTCATCCACTCTATTCCTCCTTCTTTCCCCGGCAGGTTCCACTGTTCCTGGTGCTGGCACACCTGGCAGTCTGCCAACGTGGTCATCCTCTTCCACATGCACCTGGACCGTGCCCAGCGTGTTGGTTCAGTGCGCATGCGTGTGTTCAAGCAGCTGTGCTACCAGTGCGGAACCTCACGGCTGGATGAGTCCAGCATGCTGGAGGAGAACATCGAAGGCCTGGTGGACAACCTCATCACCAGTCTTCGTGAGCAGTGCTACGACGAGGATGGTGGCCAGTACCGCATCCACGTGGCCAGCCGGCCGGACAACGGATTGCACCGCAGCGAGTTCTGCGAGGCCTGCCAGGAAGGCATCGTGCACTGGAAGCCCAGCGAGAAGCTGCTGGAGGAGGATGCGGCTTATACCGATGCCTCCAAGAGGAAGGGCCAGGCCGGTTTCATCTCCAACTTCTTCTCATTTCGCTGGTGCCTGTTCTGGGGCGCCCTCTGCCTGGTCGTTGTCTACCTGCAGTTCTTCCGAGGCCGCTCTGGCTTCCTTTAGTGGAGTTGGTTAAGAGTAGGGAGAAGGGACACATGGGGGAGTTGAGATGGAGAAAGAATTTGGTCTTCTCCTGAGTCTGCTACAGGTTCAATCTATGACTCTGGTCATCTGCACACTGCTCACTAGTCTGCACTAGGAGACACTTAGTGGTCCTTCCACTAATTTGATAGCAACAGAGGGAAAGTAGAAGGAAGGGGGATTTGGAAGTTTCCTGGAGTTTAGTGTGAGTTCAAAATCTCCAGCCGCCATCTCCAGCCTTTTTTATGTTCCTAGCCTTGGGTCTCATCAGGACCCTGTCACATCCTCATGCTCGCTTTCAGTTTTCTCTAAGTGTCCTGCATGGTTCCCCTTGGAGGAAGCAGCACCTCCTCCAACCTTCCATGGAATACACAGGGACAGCCACCCACCCAGTCCTGCTCCTACCATTCGGAAATGCTGAGGATTTCACTCTGGCGCTAGGGCTTTGATCAGGGTGGAGGTGGGGGGCGGTGGAAGTAGGGGTGGATTGGGGGTTGAAACGGGCCAGGGCACATTGACCGGTGGGTTAGCTATTGGCCATATGTGGCTGTTCCAATTTAGATGAATTAAAATACAATAAAAATTGTTCCTGAGTAGTTCCAAACTCAGATGAGCTTATACAGAATTTGTCCCCATCGGGGGCCATTGCTCAATGGCAGACAAGGGTGACAAACACCAAGGGTTTGGGCATCAAGTGCTCCCCAGAGGGCTTCCACCCTATGCTTTGTCTACCCTGGAAACCCCTAGGCAACACTGAACAACCGGGCAGGAAAAAGGAGGCGCCAGCCTGCATCTCTTGCTAAAATCTGGTTTTTGTCTAGAAATAGTTTGCCAAAATTCCGTCAAGAAATTAGGTCATGTCTCTGATGGTCAATAAAGCCGGGGTGTCTAACCACCGCATCAGAGGAAGGAAATGTGTCTAAGAATGGATGTGAGGACAAGGAAGAGAGAATAGGTGAAGAGAAATGAGGCTGGAAACATTTCCGGAAAGCTTGCTTTCCTTGGTAAACAATGGTTTCTGCATTTTCATGTTAAATTGGAGTGACTGGTCCCTGACTCGGCGCCCCTCCCCCACCCGCTACAATGATTTTATCTCCCCAGGACCAAGGGAGTAGGTTATATTTGTTTCCAAGACGTGCTTCCGCTTTAATTCATGGGAATCTCATATCTAACTCCCCAGAGCCAGCGCTCTATACCTCACTACCAAAACAATGGTTGCTTTTCTGTTTGTGTGTGCCTCATGTGTCTGCCACATTTTATAGCCCTCTCTTTCTGTAATTGTTCTGTTAATAGAAAAAGGTGGCTGTCACTCTAATATTTCCCTTGCATGTATTCTGATCATATTCAAATATCTATCACCTCTTGCCCCCTCCAACAACTGATCTTCTCTTCCCCAAAGGATCCCTTTCTTGCTTATTTATCTCTGTTTTTAAAAATCTCCTTTTTTACATGAGGGAAAGCATGTGATATTTTTCTCTTTTATTCTAACTTATTTTGCTTTACATGATCTTCAGTCCCACCCATTTCCCAGTAAGTGGCATTTCATTTTTCTTTCCTTATAATTAAATATATAGCATTAAATATATAATTAAATATATAGCTCTACGTGTTTCTTTCATCCATTGATCTGTTACCGGGTAGGTTGTCTGATTTTATAACTTGGCTGTTGTGAGTAGTGTCATAATAAATGTAGATGTGTAGATATCTTTGTGGTTTGCTGACTTATGTTCTTTACAACATGCACTGAGCTATAGTCTTGATTGTTTTTCTCGGGAACTTATATTGTGACTGGACAGGACCTGTTCTTCATATTTGGGTTGGTTTTTTCTCTTGATTGCTATAGTCTTTGTGAGCACTTTCCTCTCCCTCATCCTTTATATGTTCAGAATGCCCCAGACTCTCCTCTGCTCATTTCTTCTCACAACTTCGTTTTTTTTTTTAATGACATATTTACTCTCAGTCTTTGTGGCTTTCTAAGTTTTCATTACAGAGCTCCAGACACATAGACTAAATTACCTGACCACCAGGCGTTCTCTTCCATAACAGCCTAGCCAAACCTAGTCCTTGGCTTCTTAGAAACCTAGTGTTGTCTATCTCTCTTCTCTTCCCTGGCCTGCCCACAGTATTTTCCTATCATGTCCCATGTTAAGTGTTGTCTGCTTATCCCCCGTCATTGCCTTACCCCATCTCACACTACTTGATCACTATCTCCATGTCATGGTCGTTGTACACTGTCTTCTATTCTCCTTCATGGCTTCACCCCACCCCACCCCACAAACTTGGCTACTTGGACACCACTTTCCATGTCATATGGGATGATGGCTTCTCATTTTCCTTCACTGTTCTACTTCACATCATCTGTGTCCTATTGTAATGGCTATTCCTGGTTGTCAACTTGACTACATCTGTAATGAACTATAATCCAGAAATGGAGGGCACTCCTATGATCCAGATCTTAAGGCTGGAAGACACAGGCTTCTAACTTGGATCTTGACATGGAATGACACACCCTTTTGATCCAGATCTTGAGGCATAGAGGCCATGAAAAGCTTAGGGCCAGGCAAGGTAGTACATGTCTTTAATCGCAGAAGACTTAGGCAAGCAGATCTCTGAGTTCAAGGTCAGCCTGGGACAGAACATGTTTCAAATCCAGGCATGGTGGTACATATCTTTAATCTGGGCCATACCTTCTACTGGAGGCCTACATAAGGATAATGGAAGAAGGAAGACACACTCTTCTTTGCTGTTTGCACCTACTTGCCAGCACATCTGTTGGAACCTACCTCTTTAGGACTCCAACTTATACAGAAGACCAGGTGAAACAACTAGCTTTGTGGGACTGAGCAACTACTAGATTCTTGGCCTTCCCATTCACAGCTGCCCATTGTTGGGTTAGTTAGACTGCAGATTGTAAATAATTACAACAAATTCCCTTCATATATAGAGACAGTCCATAAGTTCTGTGACCCAGAAGAACCCTGACTAATACACCCATGTTGTGTTTGTTGTATGTTGCCTTTAGAACCTCCCCCCTCCCCAATCTGAATATCTCTACCCACCTCATAGTCTTTGGCTCACAAGGCTTACTTCTTCATTTCTTGGCATTCTGGGCTCCTGTACCAGGTTTCAGCCAATTATAAACTTACAGTACTGAACTCCTCACTAAGCCCCCACCTCCTGTCTGTGTCATCTACAGCATCTAAGTCATTAGTTATTAGGAAAAGATTAAACATGAGTCAAGATTTCCATCTCATTTGAACTAGAAGACTCATAATCAATAAGATTTCTTCTTGGGGGAAAACGAAAGTAACATAAGGAATATTATACTCAAGAAGACAAGAATTAGTCAGTGAATCAAGCTAATTAAACAATAACTCTGTGTTGGGTACTGGGGACAGAAAAGGTGAAGAACAGCTTACAGTGACATGCCTACAAATAATCAATGACAAAAGAAATTATCCCTGGGCTGGTGGTCCTGGGTTCTATAAGAAATCAGGCTGAGCAAGCCATGGGGAGCAATCCAGTAAGCAGCACCCCTCTGTGAGTACCAAAGGAAGTAACAAAGATGGTCTCAAGGTGATGAAATCATACCTCTATCAGAGGCAGTGAGTGGCTTCACTGGAAGCCAGTGCTCATGCTTAGACTGAAGAAAAGCCTTTGAAAACCAGTGGTGACAGAATTCTAAGAAGCTGAGATAGAAGAGACAGAAAAACTGAGGCTCAGAGGTTTTGTATTCTAAGCCTTGTAAATGAGGAATTAAGCCTCTCAGGGTTACTCACCACAAGTAGAAGTCATGAGGGGAGGGAACCTCCATTGAATCTTTCCACAGGCAAGCAAAACATTTTATTTATTTATTTATTTATTTATTTATTTATTTATTTATATTTTTATTGGATATTTTATTTACATTTCAGATGTAATCTCCTTTCTCCATTCCCCCCCGCAGGAATCCCCTATCCCATCTCTCATCCTCCTGCTTTTATGAGGATTATGCCCCCACCCACCCTCCCACTCCCACCACCCCACTCACAATTTCTCCCACACTGGGGTGTCCAGCCTTCACTGGACCAAGGACTTCCTCACCCACTTATGCCTAACACTGTCATCCTCTCCTACATAGTCAGCTGGAGCCATGGGTCTCTCTCTATGTGCTCCCAGGCTGGTGGTTTAGACCTTGGGAGCTCTGGTTGGTTGGTATTGTTCCTCTCCCCATGGGGCCACAAGCCCTTTCAGCTCCTTTTGTCTTCTCTCTTACTTCTCTATTGGGAACCCCATGATCAGCTCAATTGTTAGCTGTGATTATCTGCTTCTGTATATTTCAGGCTCTGGCAGACCTCTAAGGAGACAGCTATATCAGGCTCCTGTCAGCATGTACTTTCTGGCATCCACATCAGCAGAACATTTTTTTAATTAGTGATTGATGGGTAGTGCCATCTCTGGGATGGTGGTTCTAGGTTCTATAAGAAAGCAGGTTGAACAAGCCACTGTTGAACAAGCCAGTAAGCAACACTCCTCCATGGCCTCCACATCAGCTCCTGCCTCCAGGTCTCTGAGTTCCTGTTTTGACTTCCTCTGAAGATGAACAGTGCTGTAGAGGTGTAAGACAAATGAATGCCTCTCTCCCCAAGTTGCTATGGTCATGGTGTTCATCACAACAATAGAAACTCAAAGAGAAGACAAGTTGGTACTGGGATTGTGGGGTTATTGCCATAACAGACCTGTCCATATTGTTTTGGGACTGTGGAAGGACTTTGAAACTGTGCAGGTAAGGCCACTGAGTGTTTAATGCTTGCTGAGCTGTTCTATAGTAGCTTGGAAGATAAGACTGTTGAGAGCAAAGCAGATGATGGAGAGCTATCTTGTGAAGCAAACACTCTTTTGTGACATTTGTGAGAAGGATCTGTGGTGAGAGGAAAGACCTCCAGTTGAGAAAATGCCTCCAAATGATACAGCTACAGGCAAACCTGTAGAGCATTTGTAGTGATTGATGGGAGCGGTCCCAGTCAATTGTGGGTGGTGCCATCCCTGGGATGGTGGTCCTAGAGTCTCAGAGAAAGCAGGCTGAACAAGCCACATCGAACAAGCCAGTAAGCAGCCCTCCTCCACGGCCTCTGCATCCTGCCTCCAGGCGCCTGCCTTCACTGCTTTCCATAATGTGCTATTGTATGGAACTGTGAGCAAAACAAGCCCTTTCTTCCCCCAGGTTGCTTTTGTTCAGTGTTTCATCACAGCAGCAGAAACCTTAACTAAGACAATAATATACAAGGAAGGTCAGTTCAAAGGCCATTGCAAGGATGATGACCTTGAAGACCCCCAAACTCGGGAGACCCTTACTCAAGTCTCAGGAAATCACGGTCACCCAAAAATCACAAGACACTGTACCTGGATGCAATCAGTAGAGGTTTATTAGGGAGAGTTGGCTAGCCAAGGTCAATTCGGTTCACTCACGCAGGAGTTGAATTGACAAAGCCAGTCAGTCTGAGAAGGGTTTTTCAAGGGGGAAACCACAAACCTGAAGAGTGAGGAGGGGGTGCTAAGGAAATATAACAATAAAATAGTGGAGAATTCCAGAGGATCGCAACCTAAGTGAATCAGGGTCATGTGGAAAACACTCTGTATTCTCAAAATGTAGTCTTGCCATGTCACTAGCTCAACTATTTCTCAGTTGGTGTCCTGTCACTTGTCCTGTCATCGTGGTTACTAGCTTCCCAGCTCCACCTAGATGACTTGCATCTTTTTGTGGTCAGGAATGTGTCTTCCTGCTTTGGGCCTTCCCCACCCACAGGTGGGTTTTCTTCCCTAAGGCTTGAGGAATGTTCCTCTGACTCAGGGAAAATGTCCTCCTCTCGGAATGTATCCCGGGGCAGTGAAGACCTGAAATCTTACATTCAGTTCTGCTTTCTGGAACCTGTATTCTTTTGCTCAGGTCTAGGGGTAAAGAAAAAACCTGTATATATTTTATAAAATGGTCTTTATAATTTTTCACTCTACAACCTCTTGTCAAGAGAGCAGAGCAATATACTACGATTTCTGCTAAAAAGACACAGTACACAGATTAGTACATCAATCAAGCCTCACCAAAGAAGTTCCTTTTTGCAGTAGCATTAAGCACAGAGAACCACAACTGGCCATCTGCTATATGCTTGCAGGGATGCCTAGGTTCAGCATGTGTATGTTCTTGGGTTGGTCGGAGCCCCAAGAGTCCATCTTAGTTGACTCTGTTTGTCTTCCTGTGGAGTTCCTATCCCCTTCAGAGAATAAGAGACTACAGAATACTTGTGGGGCAGTGGGCTGTGAGAAGCAGCTGGGTGCTTGGTCGAGCACAAGTACACAATAATCTTTGACCTCATCAAAGACAGAAGTAGATATATAAAGGGTTAATCTTGAACTGTAAACTCACCATTTATCAATCTTAGGCACTAAGTATCTGTTATCAGGACTCCTTGGGCTCTATTTTACTGACTAGGGGTCTCAAAACATTTTTTTCTTTGAAACACACTTCCAAAGTTGTCCTCTGACTTTTATATATACATATAATCAGATATATAATAAAGAGAAATTGCAAAAGGAACAAATCTATATAACTCTAGATTCACATTTCAACTACAATCTTGTAATCACAAGCTGTCATTTAACCTTGGGTGTACACACTAAGTTTCACCCTCCAAGGCAGCATTTTTCCTGTGCCTCCGGGGTGGTCTCAGGAGTCAAGGCCTACTGCTCTTTAGAAGACCTGGAGTTAAAGAGTAGGGGGTTGTTCAGGCATCCGGATCTTCTCCAGTTGGCATCAGTCAGGGGTGTTGATGGTGAACTTCAAGGAAGTCAAATGACCAACAGCTCCAGGAACAGTCTCTTAGTAGCCTGAAAAATCATTTCTCACACAAAATGGAACAAAGGGTAAGGAACAAAGACCAAGGACAGTCTCCAGCCAGCGCCAGTTCCAGAGGGCAATTAATTTTAGGGTTCTGTATATTTTTCTACCTGTCCTGAACTTTGGAAACAGTATAAACAGTGGAGCTTTTAATTAGTCTCTAATATTTCTGACAATTCCTGACTTATCTTAGAGACAAAAGCAAGTCTGTTATCTGATCTAATTATCTCAGACATTTGAAAACCTTGGGAAAACTTTTATTTTAGGCTGTTCTCTTCTAGGTATTTTTTTATTCACTCTAAGTCTCATAAGCCTTTACTTGCTGGCATATCCTACACTATCTTATTATTTCTTTAGCCCAAAACCTGAAGTCTATTATGTGCTTTAAATCTCTTAGCTGCTTGGTTGTACTCATATCTTAAGAGTCCATCTGTGCATTTAGCCTGGTAAACCCTTTGCTTTCTGGGGAGTATAGTTCTCCCTTCTTGTGTGCACCATTGTCTCTTTTCCTCTAGATAGCATCTGGCAGGATGGCTAGCAATCTGAGTTCTTTCTCTTATTCTGTGTTTTAAGTGAGGCCATCTCTTAGGCCCACAACTGGAACAGGCTGCTGTATCAAGACACTTGATCTGTCTGGTTATTGCCTCAGGCCACTGAGTCTCCTCCCTTTTGGTGTCCTGGGCAACGAGTACTCACTGTTGCTGGCTTCATCAGGGTTTCCTCTCTTGGTATGTCGTTCTGCGGACATGGGCTGTGGCAAAAGCATACCTGTTGTCTATGCAGATGTTGGTCTTCTTGTCAGCCCCAAGTTCCAAGGTTGTTCTCTGCACCGATGATCTCAGGGGTAGGGAGTCAGTCCAGATGACATTTGTGTCCACCACAGTAGTGTTGGCTTGCCTCTGACCAGCATGGAGAAAACTGCTTCCGTCTGTAAAGCAGGTTACCTCGGCTCCTGGCTGAAGTCAGTCTTTTATCCGTTGAATTCTTGTCAGCTAGTTGCAGCCCAGGAAGTGTTGTATCTGGATGTCCATCCTAGGGGGTATCTCCTCAACCAGACAGGGCATAGGAGCAGCCTAGGATGACCATAAATGAATGGGATACCCAGCCCATCTCTTAGTCCACCATTTTCGGGTAGTCCATAAATATATTTTGGCCCATTGGCTTGGAGGAGGACCCTGTCTATCTTAATCGCTGTCTTTACACAGAGCTAATATCTTCACCATCTGGGATGTTTTTCAAGGCCTGGGATTTCTTGGCCCTGGCTTCTATTTGTTAGGGCACTCTTGGACCTGAAGCTGGCTCCTTTACTTGCAATGTGCAAACTGGTCCTTTTTTAAAGGAGTTTCTTATCTCCCTTTGATTGGAGTCCCTCTTCTCTGCTTTCTGTAAATTCTTTCCCTGTCACCTTTCTTTTTCTTCCTCTCTCTAGACTTTCTATCTTTTCCACTCTTTTCCTCTAGACTTTCACAGCAACTTACAGTAAACCTTTTATCTTCTAATCTCTTCTCTATTCCTTTCTTTTAGACTTTCCCGGCAACCTTTCTCTACTCCTTAACCTTCTCTCACTTGCTATTACCACCAATAATTTTAACCCTGTCTATGATCCCATCTATCTTATCTTTCTTTTCTTTTACTCTTTTCCTTTTTCCCTGATATAGTATAGTATACTTCCTAAATCTTTCAATGACTTGTTTTGTAGTCTCTCTAGCCTCTGAAGCCTTGTCTATACTGACAGAGTCTCTAGCTCTCTCAAGATCTGTCAATGGAATCTGGCGTGGGCCTTTGGGTGTCCCTTACCTTCTGTAACCCACTGTTGACTACAGCCTGATCAATTGATGGGGTCCCCATGTCTGAGGGAACATTCTTTCAGTGTCCTCTCTTGTTCTTTACTCCTGAAGACTAGAACCTATAAGGGTCTTGTGGAAGAAAGGCTCTTATCTTATTTATTACTTTGATCACCTGTAAAAGCAGTAAATAGTCTTTTAGGACTCTGTACAGACTAATGTATCTGTGAGGCTGCATGACTGCTGTTCACATCACACTAGAGACCACAATCTAATTCAGTCTGTAAACAGTACCTTGTCCACAGGTGTAATGTGAGCTCACCTCTGAAGCTCTAAGAAAGAAATCAAATCAGAATGAATAGCATTTCACAGTAAGGACTATTACGATGTTAAAGGTTTACACAGTATTAACAATTTTTAAAAGGCAACTTGAGTTACATTAGACACTCATTTGAATTTAACTTTTGGCAAAAATAGAAACCTTGGTCATAGTTCTATAAAAAACCTTTTAAAAGTTATTTCTGATTAGAATATTGTTTTAGAAGTGATTCACAACAAGAACAGGAAAGTAAACATTTTATATCTAACATATGAGCACAAGTCTTTATCACTTTTTTAATTTTATCTTGTCTGAACTCTCATCTTTGAACCAAATCTTAATGAAAGTCTCATATAAATAATGAAATTGTCTCAAACAGCAATGGCATTTTTCTTTCAAAACGGAAGCCTATATATATTTTTCTGACTCAGGACAACCTGTAACTTTTTAGCTGTAATTTAAGAAAAAAAGCACTCTTTCACATATTAAACTGGGAAAAATCATTATCAACTTTCTTACTTCAGAAGTCAAAAAACTGCTGGCCACCTTTTTCCGCTTTCTGCTGGTGCCCTTCTCCTGGCCACAGAGCAGGGCGAATTATCAGTTAGCTGTTGCACGCTGTTGCTGTGCTGGGGAACCATGAGTTGTCGCCCGCCAAGTGTGGGCTGGGCTCGGGCACCCTCCATGTGCTGTTACCTGGAGTATACCCTATATGCGGTAGGCGGGCTGTAGGAACACGAACCGCGAGCACGAACCGAGGTAGCCGCCCCTTATTAAAGGACCTGCCCGCCTTTCTGCAGCTGTATTTTTGTACCGGCAGCTTCATTCCTCTCTGCCGGCAATCATGTTACCTATTTTTAACTCAAGATGTTTAACACAGTAGATTAACAGCTAACACACAGATGATTTGCCAAGAAAAGACACACACACATATAAAAAACAACACAAATAGCTCACCCCTCTCATGGGTGGTACATAAAACACAGATAGCTCACCCCTGCCATGGGTGGCACAACAACAACAAAAAAACACAGATAGCTCACCCCTGCCATGGGTGGCACAACAACAACAACAATAAAACCACAGATAGCTCACCCCCACACGCTCATCGATCACTCCCAGCCCGCGCTGCTGCCCACACCTCAATTTATCATTGGTGGGAGGCTGGGAACTCGTCTCGCCTTTCAGACCGCAGCGGGCAGAAGACCTGCATGTCCTACCTCCTCCGTAGCCTCTGCTAACAGCAGAGAAACAGAATTTTCTCTTGGCTACAAGCTGTGGGACAGGACCTGCCTGTCTCACTGTTCTGCAGCAGCACTCACCAGCTGTTCTATCTCTTTTTCTGCTGGTGGTCATGTTATCTCTTTTTAACTTAGTATGTTTTACACAGTAATTTCAGTCCAGAAGAAAAGAAAAGAAACGACGATCGTCAGTCAGAGTCCAAGAACATATAAACCAAATAACACAGATAGCTCACCCCTGCCACGGGTGGCATAAACAACACAGATATCGCACCCCTGCCACAGGTGGCACAGAAAACACAGACAAACACACCTGGCCACATCGGCCAAACGCGACCTCAGACGGAGAAGCACACCACGTCTTCTCCTCCAGATGGAGAACTCTGTCTCCCAGATTCAGAAACTCAACGGTTGAATCTTTCAATCGCCCGGCCGAATCCCTCGACCGTCAGATGGTCAAATCCCTTGACCTAGCTGGCTCTCCCAGCTCTTCTAGGGCGTCCCCCAGGGTTGCAGCTACCGCTGGTCACTAAGTCCTGATGGCCTGTAGTGACCGCTGCCCGAAACCGAAACCATGGCACAGACACAGAAACCAAAACACAGAGACAAAGACAGCAGCGCTTCACTCAGACACACTCCACTTATACAGACCTACCTCCAAGAGGTTGTCGTGAGTCCTGGGGTCGCGCATTTTCCGGCCCATGCACCAAAATGTAAGACCCCCCCGCAAGGGGACCCTCACCCAAGTCCGGACCTGCATGCCCCAAGGATACACGAGAGACCTTCTTGATGCAATTGCAGAGGAGGTTTAATGATGAGGGCCCTCGGGCTGGAACATATCTTACACAGGAGATAGAGGTTCTGGCCCTGGACCCAGGGAACTTGGGATATTTATCGGTAGGGGTTGGAGAGAGCGGGAAAATTTGGCGCGGTTACATATGATTGGATATTTCAAACATCAGCAACTTGCAGAACTGGCAGAACTTGCAGAAACTCGGACCTCCCAGAAAAGGGAGGGAGAGAAAAGTAAATACCCGATAGCCCATTACTCACTTGGGCTTGTTTGGACTTGTCTGGGCACGCCCTTGCATGCCTTTATTTTTTGTCACCCTGCCCCTGCAGGGGCTTAATATTTTTATTATGACTATATTTAACAAATTGTTGGTGGTCTTTGCTGACCATGAATTTTTGTTATTGTTACAATGCTGCTTTCAAATTTTGTTCTCACATAGCCAGGCAGGAACCCCAGTGGAGCAATAGGGACAGCAACCCACCCATAAAACTTTCAACCCAAAATTTATCATGTCTACAATAAATGCAGGCACAGGGGAGGGAGCAGAGACTGAGAGAATGGCCAACCAATAACTGGCTTAACTTGAGACCCATCCAATGGGGAAGCCCAATTCCTGACATTATTAATGATGCTGTTACGTTTGCAGACAGGAGCATGTTGTCTTCTGAGAGGCTCCACCCAGCAGCTGACTCAGACAGATACAGACACTCACAATCAAACAAATGATGGAGCTTGGGGACTCTCATGGAAGAATAGGAGGAAGGATTGTGGCCCCTGAAGGGGATAGGAACTCCACAGGAAGACAAACATAGTCAACTAAGATGGACTCTTGGGGCTCCGACCAACCAAAGAACATACACATGCTGGACCTAGGCATCCCTGCAAGCATATAGCAGATGTGCAGCTTGGTCTTCAAGTAGGTTCCAAACAACTGGAACAAGGACTATCTCAAAAGCTGTTACCTGTCTGTGAGATATGTTCATCTAGCTGTGCTGCCTTGCCTAGCCTCAATGGGAGAGGAAGCACCTAGCCTCACAGAGATTTAAAGTGCCAGGGTTGGTGAATATGCATGCCCCCCAACCCCCACCTGCTTAGAGGAGAAGGGGATGGGGGATGGGGGAAGAATTGTGGGAGGCAGTGAGTGGGAGGGGCAGTGAGGTAGAGGGGCAGAGGGGTAGGAGGTAAAGTGAATAAGTAAAAAAATAAAATTAGGAAAAAAGAAAAGGGAACAGAAAGACTGTAACAGTCATAGATTTCAGATGACTACAGGGAAACTGTTTTCTAGACACAGTAGTTGGACATATTAATCACAGTGGATGAAGCAGCATAACAAGACCTCCACAGGCTCAGGACAGATAAAATTCCAGCATAGGGAGGTAGGCATGAAGTCCTATCCTTAGCTAAGAAATTATACAGTTGTTAGCTACTGGGGGAGGGAGAGTTAGTTTTCTTTAATGTTGAACACCTTCCAGTAAAGGCCACATCCAAGAGTGTATGGAGAGCACAAACTATTTGATTTTTTAAAAGACACACAGGTGAATGGGTAGGGAAAGATATGGATCTAGGAGGAGTGGAGGTTGTTAGATCTCAAAGCCAGGACAAGTCTTACTCAGTACCTGTGGCTCCTCCCAGTCCTCCCAGAATCCCTTAGTTCCCTTGCTCCTCCCAGCTCTCCTTACTTCTATCCTAAAGCTTTCTCTCCCAGTTCCTGAACTTACGCTTTCCTATCCCCTAGCCTGATCCTTATATAATAGACATTTTGGCTATGCCAGTTTCTTGGTCTTTCGGCCTCTTGGCTTGGGCTGCCTCTATTGGTCAGAGGCTCCTCTCTTGCTCTTCTTTCCCCCTCAACTCTCATGGGTGGCTTTAGTCTGCCAGCCATGTTCAACCTCTGTCTGCTTTCTTATACCTACAATAAAACTCTTCTCCATACTTTAGAGGTAGTGATGTCCTCCTCTTTTATTTTATTTTATTTTATTTTATTTTATTTTATTTTATTTTTTCATTCATCTGGTGCTGAAACTATAGGAGTGCCATAAATGAGCTTCCTTCTAAGGAAGGGACTAAGCCTCTCTGAACCAAGCTGCTGATTTGGCTCACCTAAGGTATGTAGAGATCATTTGTTTTTGCTGGCTTCTGCCATGCATCATATTTGATTCCAAATTTTTCAACCTCTTCTTCTCTTCACATGCTCTAGCCATCTGTCTCTTGTCTACTTGCTAAGTGTCCCCTCTCTTCCTCCTAGAACCTTCTATGCCCTCCTGGGCACCCACTCCCTGGCCATCTCCTGTCTCTCTGTCTCTTGGACCCTGCTATGCTGTTCAAGGTGCCTATCATGTGGACATCTCCTTACCATACCCTCCAAGGCACCTATCACAAAGGCATCTATCTCCCTGTCATCCTCCAGGGCACCTGCCACATGAGCATCTCCCTACTGTGCCCTCCAGGGTGCCCACCACATAAATATCTTCCTGCAGTGCCCTTCAGGACACTCACCACACAAGCCTAAGATATTAACCCTGTTCTCATCTGTGTATAGGAGCTTCTGGCTATGTCCTGCCGGACTTTCCGCTGTTAAATCTTTTGTCTCTATGATTTCCTGGCACTCTGCTCTCAAGAATCTTATAAGACTCTGGTGTAATCAGTCTTTATCTCAATATCCACAAATTCATTGGATATGGTTAAAACTTCTGTAAAAAAAAATAGTTACTTATAACTTGTAATAAAAAGTTGAATCTTAATTTGCTATCTGTGATTCCACTATCTACTTACTGTAGATGTAACTTGAATTCAACTATTGTTTAGGAAAATAGATATTTTAAATGACAATTATGTATGCCATTTTTCTCCATCTTGGCTGATAATGGAAGTAGCCACATGACTGGCAGCCATCTTTGCTAAGGTTAAGGAATACATACCATTTAACTTCATCACTATCTTGGTTAAGATGGCCATGTGGTATAAAGTAAATCAAACAACAATTATACAACTTCTTAGTCCTGCTGGGCCTTGGGCTTATGATTGTATCTCCTTTTTAGAATAGGGAGAAAACAACAGATCTTTAAAATAGTCTTGGATTAGGATGAATTTTATGATTAAATATAATCAGGGTTGATAAATTCCTAAGGTTATAAAGATATACCCAGGTTTACTGAACCTGACTTAGAGATTTTCATCTAACTACTTAAATCTTTGCTAACTATGTTCAATACCAGACTTCTAAATTTAAATAAGAAACAATATATATTTGCACAGTAATATAGATCTAGCCTCTTCATCTTTGCTCACTTTGTTAAACTCTAGCTATTTGGACAAACTGAGTCATGCAAGAAACTAAAATATTCTATGTTGATATCTAACGCGCGCCTCCCGTGTTGCCCCACGCCAGTAGAGAAACACGAGAGACAGTATTCGGGTAGTTACTGCAAAACGAGGACTTTTTACTCTGTAACACACACGTGGAAAACTCGGAAGGATGGGGAAGGGCGGAAGGGCTGAGGCGCGGAAGGGGCCTAGCTTAAAATACACCCTAGAGTGACGTATTCACTTCTGATTGGCTGTTCGCTCACCACCCAATATTACGCCTCGGGATTGGCAGTGACTTTGGCGGGCTCTCTGCCTTTGCATCTGCGCAGATAATTGTTTACTGCTGGGAAAACACGAGGCCAGCGCCATCTTGGAAATGCAAACATATAACCACTGCTAACAGCGGCTTCCTACATTGATACAGTATGAAAAAGATTAAGAAAGTTCCAGGTCTCTCTCTAGGGACTGCATTTATGGCTTAAACTTCTATTTTGATGCTAAAGGATCTTCAGTTAAATTGTCAACTCAGATTTTTGACATGCAAAAATCTGAGGTTTAACAGGGGTTAAGCTATAGAATTTAACAGGGGTAAAGCTATAGAATCCTCATCTTATGTAAGCTACTAACTTGTTATAAACTGTTAAAGATTATTAAGACATGCAAGTTAACATGTTTTCAAAGTTAAGCCTAAAGCAAGTAATGAAGTCACGTATACTTAATAGATAATCCTTAAACTCTTCAGAGATCTACTGAATTTGTCATTTAAAATGTTTAATGAGAAATGTTCCTGTAATAGCTAGAAGTGTCAGCGCCTAACGGGAACCATAAGGTCTCTAAAGAGGACAGATGGGGTATGAGAACTCAACTTGATTGTAGTGAAGAGCTCCAAACTCCGGAGACCCTTCCTCAAGTCTTAGGACATTGCAGCCACCCAAAAATCACAAGAAACCATACCTGGATGCAATCAGCAGAGGTTTATTAGGGGAGGAGCCGGCGGTCAAAAACGACAAGCTCTTTAGCTCCAAGAGCAGGGTTTTTGGCCCCGTGTGGTGGGTTAAAGGGTCTTTTATAGCATGGGGTGGGGGGAGGAAGGCATTTTCGAGCGCTTACACATGATTGGTTGTTTTACAAATTTTGAACATAGCACTGGGAAGACCAAGGGAGGGGTAACCAAGAACAGTGGAACATTTCAGAGAATCTAGCCCAAATGATCTAGAGTCATGTGAGATCACTCTGCACACTCATTCTTCTCAAAAATGTGGTTTTCACCATGCTATTGTGTCCTATCCTGCCATTTCAGATTACTATCTTTACTTTTTCCGGCTATAGGGCTATGGCCCCACCTAGGTGGTAGCATCTTTATCTGTAGTCAGGAATGCCTTCCTGCCTTGGGCGAGGCTTGGGAAATGTAATCCAGCAAGTGTCCTTCACCTGGAATGTGAAGGCCTGAAATCTTATTTTCAGTTCCGAGTTCTGTAAGGCGAAAAATCTACACATATTTCATAAAATGGCCTTTATAATTTTTCACTCTACAGTAGTAACAGTAACCGCAGGGCAAACTTGCCTGCTCCAGGGCTCTGCCCAAACAGTGGACATTGTTGGGCTACTGCTCTACTCTGTCTAATTCTAGATAGATCAGTCTCCCAAGTTCTTCTTCCACAGGAAAGACTCTCAGATCTTCTGGGTCTGGCAGTTGAAACCTGACACTGCCCAGGGACTTTTGCCCCCAAACAAAGCCATTGAGACCACAGAAGCCTAGGATAACCTTCCAGGTAAGTCTTTGTTATTTTAATTGATACATAGATCATTTGGATAATTGCTCCTGCTATAATTTATCCTTCTCAGATTTTTGATGATAATTGATGGCTAACTGTAGACTTATGTTCTTCCACCCAAGGCCACAACAGAGGCCTGTTCAGTTCCGTTCATGTGTAAAAATCAGGCCTCACTTTTCTAGAGCTACTAGGTCTCCTGAGATGTAGTTGTCAGCAGCCACAGCCGAACCGGGTTCGCCTGCAAGAGAGGTTGGGGATGGAAGAAGGGACAGGAGGGCGGGAAGAGATGAAGCCGGGACAAAGTTCTCTGACTCAAGGTTTGTTGTTTGACCATCAGATGAAAAGGGGAAAACCCCACCCCTACAAGAAGAGTTTCTTCTACACTTCAGCCCAGCAGCAAGGGTGAGGGGTATGCATCCTTAATGGGCCTTAGGTGTTTCAAGCAAGCTCAGCAGGCAATCTATTCAACTCAGCTCCTGTGGCAGACTGCAGGTCTCCAAGGCAGGCAGCGCTTCCTTGGTCTATGGTCTCTTGTGGTAAACAGCATTAGGGCCTGCTCAGGCTGGCAGGCTGGCAGGCTGGCAGGCTGGCAGGCTGGCAGGCTGGCAGGCTGGGGGAAGGGCACACTGAGAAAGACACAGGTAACCTTACTGACAGGTTTCACTCTGACAGTCCTGGGTTTTCAGAATTTTACATTATTGTTATACTAAGACTTCAAAAGTTCAGAGCTTTAACATTAACAGATGAATCTCTGATAAGCTATTAATCTGGCCCCGATAAAGCACTGACGGTAAAGACTGTTATAGTCAAACACCTAAAGATTTGAAGTTTTTGGCTTTCTTCTAAGTAAAATTAAAAGTGCTTCTCAATCACTCTAAAAACATCTTTGTCCAATCAATATATCCAGCTCTCTGGAAAAAATGTTATTTTGACCCAGAATCACTTTGGAGTTCCCAGGCTTTTACTATGCTTCAAAGGTGTGAATCTATTGCCTTTTCTACAATGTAATCTCTGCATATTAATATAACTAAACTTTTAAATCTCCTTTTATAAACTGAAAAAAATTATGTACCCTTTAGGGAATATGCTCGATCCCTCTCTCTCAGGTCAAATGAACTTCAGATAAGGACTTCTGGGTTTGCCCACCTGCTTAGGGGTGACATTCCCCTTCCACTGAACTTGGGGTACCATTTCCTCCCTCCAATCTTTCGACTTCTCTCCTCCCCCCCCCCTCCTTCCAACTACCACATCGTGATCCTGTGTCAAGTGTACACCAAAGATAAAAAATTTCCCCTAAGGTCCTTAACTTTACCTTCTGTCTTTAGTCTATATCTGTACAAGCAGATTTCCAATCTACTGTGGGCTGCTTTCAAACTGCCTGCAACATGCCAGCCGCAGGTGTCCCTTGAAGCCTCACAGCTGGCTGGCTCTAAAGCTACCTGCATTTCCCTAGCCCCAGGCAGTCTCACAGAACCTGGGACTTGAATGCAACAGATGTCCCCCAGCCTTCCTGGATTCCCCAACAATGTTGCTCTGATTTCTGCAAAAATAGCTATTGAAGAGATTAGGTCTTATCATCAGTAAAAGGCTAAAATATAAGGTCTTAAACCTAGGACAAGTCTCACTCAGTTCCTGGGGCTCCTCCCAGCTCTCCCAGCATCTCCAGTACCTATGGTCCCTCCCAGCTCTTGAAACATCCTTTTGTACCTGTGGCTCTGCCCAGTACTTCTCACCCTGCCTCCTGCCCTAAACCTTTCCCTCCCAGGGGCTGGACTTCTGTTTCCCTTCCCCGCCCTGCCTGATTCCTATATAACCCAAACAATTTGGCTACCCCAGTTTCTTGTCTCTTGGACTGGGCTGCCTTTCTTGGTCAGAAGTTCCTCTACTGCTCTCCCTCCCCCTCTCTCCTCTCATGATCCTGTTTAGTGTGCAGCCTGGATTCATATCCCCCCCATATCTCTCTCTCTGTCTCTCTTTTTCTCTGTCTGTCTCTCTCTCTCTGTCTCTCTCTGTCTCTCTCTCTCTCTGTCTCTCCCCCCTCTCTCCCTCTCTCTTTCCCACTCTCCCCTCCCTCTCCCTCCCTTCTCCTCCTTCCTCCCCTCCTCTCTTTTTCTCTCTTAACCTCTCTCTTCCACCCTCACTCCTTCTCCTTCTCCCCCTCTCTGCTTTCTTCCTTACATCTACAATAAAAATTTACATACTTTAGGGGTAGTCATGGCTTCTTCCTTTTATTTCACTTTTTTCCTCAGTTGAAGAGTTTGTAAAGATGGTTAAAGTGAATTGTACAAACTTCTAAAAGAGCTAATAACAAGAGCGAAATAAGCGCTCTCAGGCAAGAATCCTTGTGGACTCTTGGTGTGGGATGAACACGGTGTTCACACAAATGTGTTCCCAGCTCTGTTAGAAGACCATGCTGCTTCTGTTTGTTTGTGTTTACTCTGTAGCCGCCTCTGTGCTCTATGTGTTAGTGAAAGCATTGCTCTTTAAACGTCTTGTGATTCTTTCTGTTTATTTTGCACAGTTTGAGTAAGTACTTTCTTCCTTGATTACTGTTTGGCATATGGCTACAGACTACTTGACAAAGAGGACAGAAGGCAAGTAAAGGAACACTATGCTAGGGCTCCAGAAATATCGCCCTACTCAGACAAGACAGATGAAGGAATTGTGACAGACCGCTATCACCCAAGGAGAAACAAAGCATGAACTGTCTCCTAAGCACTAGACTGTGGCTCGTTATACACTTTCACTCACCGTTCAACACTGACATCATCCCAGTGTGTTTATTTTTCGCTTCTCTAAAGCTTCTAGAACCGCAAAGATAATTTTAGATGTCCCCAGCTGGGAGGGCTTCCAATGACAGAGTCCAGTGCATACTAGACAGTGTTCTCCTAGGAGAGGGAAGATGTTAATCATACCCAGGGATGAGGTGTCAGGGACTTTCTACAAAGAGGAGTAACAGGAGTGTGTGCTTCATAGGATGTCTGTAAGGAGGTCCAGAAGGCTTTGCTGGGCTAAGAGGGAGCTGGATGTATTCCAAACTGAGTGAAGAAAAGAGCCCCACAAGCAAGGGCAGCACACAAGCACCAGAACCAGCCAAGAGGGTCGAGGAAGAAGAAGAGAGGACTGACCAGGAGCTACCTCTCTTCTTCCCAGTGTCCACGAGGCTCTTACAGCTCAGTGAAATTAAACATAACTAAGCAAAAATAGAACTGAGAAAAAAATGAAAATAAGTGGAAAAAATGAAAATAACTGGAATGTTCGAAAACCTCATTAGGTCTCAGGATTAAAAATAAAACACGTTCTCTGCTTATTTAGAAATTAAGGAGAAAGACAGACAAAAAAATTACATACCTCATAAAATCTTTGAAAAACAAATTTAAAAAAATGATTTTATAATATTTTTAGACAATTTTAAAAATAAAATTGTATCTTTTTTTTTTTTTTTTTTTAAATAAAATGTGTGTATATCAGCTTCTGCCAGTCTTCTCTGTTCCCGGCAGACAGGTTAGATATCTTGGGGACCTTTACTTATACCATAAGATTGTGTGGCCTGTCTCGAACTCCTGCCTCTGCTACCACTCTGAACATTTACCTGACTGAACAAATGATCTGTGGTTCTCCTACCCACAATGCATACATGTCACCCTGGCTGGTGACATGAGAGAAACAATACCATCCCCTTCACTCTTGCCCTAGAAACAGACTGTCAACAGCCTGCATGCATCTTAACTGGGAAAACATGTATTTGATGACCCATTCATACCCGCTGTACATGCACAGTGCTTTGCATGCACCCCTGCTTGTGAGGCTAGTGGTCACAGGCTAACCCTATTTTTGAGCATATTCTCACAAAGCTATGAAAATCCTGGCTTATGAGGCAAGAGATTGCATAAAATCACTATGCCTGGTGCTAAAAGAAAACTTTATGGGTCCCATGTAAAACAGATATTATAGATTCTTTCTCCCTAGCCTGAGTAGCTAAAGTTGCCCCTCTGGTTTGCCAACCAGAGGCCAGTTAATCCGTAAACAAAGAATGCAGAGTTACAGGACAATGGGCTACCAAGCCATCCCAGGAATGAAGATAAGAGATAAACATCCGCCTGCAGGAACTGCTCCCCGCCCTCATGGACCAGTTTGGCCAGATGTTCAAAAATTGGAAAACAACCAATCGTGTGCACATGCTCGAAAGTTTCTCCTTTTCCCCACCCCGAGCTTATATTAACCCTAAACCCTGGAGCCACGAGGTCGATGCCCCTGTCTCCTACATTGAGACACGTGTCAGCCCGGAACGTTCAGCCATTAAAGTACCTTGTGTTCTTGCAGCAAGTTGGTCTTCTGTGTGTCCTTTGGGTGCGCGCCATCCTGTGACTCGAGTGGGGTCCCCTTTGGGGGCTTCCCGAGCCTTACAGTGCAGATAATCATACTGCACCAATTCTGATTCATGAGATCAGACATCATAGCTCCCCCACACCAGGCGAAATCAACTCAGTTACTTATGAACAAATTAACACTGAGTATCTCTATGACTGAACCAAAAGCATCCCTTGGCAAGGCCCACCAAATGGGAACTATCAAGTATGGAACCATCTGTTCATCAACACAAGCACAATAAAAAATCTTTACTAACAAACTACCTGATGTGTAGATCCCAAGATAAAGACACAAGAACACAAAAGGCCAAAACAAATTATCTCTTCCCCGAATTACAAATCCCACAGCGATGGCTACCAATCAGAGTGACTTAGATGAAATCTAAGCCATTCAAAAGAAAGACAACTAATATATTCAAAGAATACATAAAATGATATGAATAAACATGAATAAATGGATATGGATAATAGCCTGAATTAATCCAAGAACACATAAATAGATGAATAAAATTGGGAAGCAATGCAAGATGTGAAAAAAAGACTTCCACAAAGAGGTAGGAATACAAAAACAAAAAAACAAAAAAACAAAAAACCAAAACAAAACCAAAAACAAAACCCCAAACTGAAATGATACTGGAGATGAAATAGGCAGTCAAATGAAAATCCTCATCAAGAGAATGAACCATGTAGAGGGCAGATTGTCAGAGCCTGAGGACAAGGTAGAGGAATTGGATCATCCAGTCAAAGTCAATGATAATTTTTTTTTAAAGTATCAATAGAATATACAAAATCTATGGGATACTATGAAAATACAGGATTTATGGATTGTGGGCTCAGAAGAAGAAGAAACCCATGCCAAAGGCATAAACACATATTTTCAGCTTGCAAATTTTATAATGTCATTTTTAACATCCACTGTGTAAATGCACAACATTTTATTTATCTATTCTCCTGCTGAGGAACTTCTAGGTTGTTTCTAGTTTCTGGCTATTATGAGTAGAGAGAGAATCAGTGAACATGGTTGAGCATGTGCCCTTGTGGCAGCATGAAGTGCCTATGGATATATGCCCAAGAGATATATAGCTAGATCTTGAGGTAGAACAATTCCCAACTCTCTGAGGAATTGAATATTGATATCCATAGTGTTTGTATAAGTTTGCACTCCCACCAGCAATGGAGAATTTTCTCTTATTCCACACCCTCGTCATCACGAGCTGTCGCCTGTGTTATTGATTTTAGCCATTCTGACAGGTGTAAGTTGGAATCTCAAAGGAGTTGCGATTTGCATTTCCCTAATGGCTCAGAATGTTGAGCATTTCTTTAAGTGCTTCTCAGCTATTTGAGTTTCCACTATTGAGAATTCTGTTTAAATTTGGACCCCATTTTAAAAATTTGTATTATTTGGTGTTTTGATATTTAGTTTCTTGAGTTTTTAAAATATATTTTGGATATTAGTCCTCTAAAGAATGTGGAGTTGGTAAAAATCATCTGTTCTTTTGACATCTTAAAATTTTCAGGCAATTGAATGAAACTAGAAAATTAATCATCCTGGGTGAGGTGAACAGACCCAGAAAATTAAATGTAGTGTGCATTCCCTTATATGTGGATATTAGTCATTAAATAAATGACAGCAAACATACAATCTCTAGGCCCAGAAAGGTTAGATATAGAGGAAGAAACTAGAGGGGACATGTGGATCTCCCTATAAGGAGAAAATAGAATAGATTTTATGTGTAGACTGGTAGCAGGAGGAAGAGGGGTACAGGATCAAGTGGGGAGGGGAAGAAAAGATAGAGTGGGGAAGGGAATCCATTTGGGAGAGAGACAGCTGGAATTCAGGGGCATTTTGAGGGATGGCATGGAAACCTAATGTAGTGGAAACTTCCTAAAATATATAAAGATGATTCTAATGAGGTCTCCTAATAATGAGTAGACAGAGTCCAAACTGGCTATCTCTTGTCACCAAATCTGCTTCCAGCACCGAGGCTAGGTTACATTCAATTGACTTGTTGATCAAGGGCTTCCCATGGAAATCCCCAAACAACCCAAGATGTTGCCAAGACAATGGGTTGCTCTCTGCAAACTGACAGTGACAATATCTACACAACTCATTGGATGTAAAGAAGCCAAGCTGGTGCGACACGGAGCCATCACCCCTACATCCTACTATCTATGGTATGAGAAGGTACTCTGCAGGGGACTGAAGGAGAAATGTGAATACCAACTGAGCCACAGAACCTTTGACCAGGAGTCTGTCCTTTCTGCAAGATGTGCTAGGACATTGGTGGCACAGAACCTGTGGGAATAACCAACCAATGTCTGACTTGGCTTAAATTCCACTCCATGAGATAGAACCCATACTTGACATTGCTTGTGTGACCAAGAACCCAAGATGAGATAGGCCAGAGACCTAAGGTGAAACCAAACACTACTGGCCTAAAAAAGTATTGATAAAATGACTCCAATTGATATTCTGTTATCCTCACCGATGCCTTATTCAGTCATCATCAAAGAAGCTTCCTCTTCCGTCATATAGAAACAGATGTGGAGACCCACAGCCAGATATTTCACACACACACACACACACACACACACACACACACACACACAGACACACACTAACACAAACACACACACACACACACACACACACACACAGAGAGAGAGAGAGAGAGAGAGAGAGAGAGAGAGAGAGCACCATTGGAGCACACAGCACTAAATTGTATGTCTTCATCAAATCAATGTCCTCAGAGCTCAGGGAATCCTGAAGAAGAGGAGACAGAAAGAGTGTGAGAGCCTGAGGGGATGAAGGACATCAGGAGAACAAGACCCTCTCAATCAACTATGCAAGGCTCCTATAAACTCACAGAGACCAAAGCAGCAAACATGGGTCTTATCTGTACCAGGTTCCCTGTATGTATATTATAGTTTTCAGTTAGAATTTTTATGTGTGAATGAGTGGCCTCTGATTCTTTTTCCTTTTTTGGAGCTATTTTCCTTCTGTCTGGTTGCCCTGTTCAGCCTCAATATGATGTTTGTTTATTTGTTTTTTTAATCTTATTATATTTTATTTTGTTATGTTTGATTATCTCTTAGAAGCCTGTTCTTTTCTAGTTAGAGATCAAAAGAAAATGGATCTGGGTGGAGGGGAAGTGGGGAAGAACTGGGAGAAATTGAGGGATGGGAAACTGTAATCGGGATATATTATATGAGGAAAGAATATGTTTTTAATTAATAAGTTAAGTACACACACACATATATTTTAAGTGTATTGACAGTGGCAAGAGCTGGGGGAGAAAACTCAGCTACGGTTTCGCCCAGTTGTAGACAGTGCTTACTCCAATATTGTCTTAGTTAGGGCTGTCTGGCTGAGATAAAATTCCATAACAAAAAACTTGAGGAGGAACAGTTATTTTATCCTATGTTTCCAGTAAGCCAGGGAAGGAATTCAAGATAGAAACTCCCGAAGCAGAAGCCATGGGAGAGTGTCATTTACTAAGTTGCTCCTCGTGGCTATTCAGCCTGCTTTTTTATAACACATTGGATCACCTTCTAAAAGATGGCACATACCACTATAGTGAGCTGGGTCATCTCACATCAATCATTAATCATGAGAATATCCAAAAGACTTACCTACGGACCAATCTTACGGAGGCATTTTCTCAGTGAAGATTCTCTCTTCCCAGATACATCTGGGATTGTACCAAGTTAACAAAAATAAAGCAGCACAAATACCAATCTGCCAGGTGAGCTATGTCCACTGGTGCAATAGTGGAGTGACTATAATGAAGGCAACTAACTCGTCTTCAAATTGGAAACTGGTTCCTTGGGAGGAAATATGTTTCATCTGTTGCTTTAAATTTGATTAAAAGCCTATGGCTGAGGAGGCCATGGGTCCCAGTGGGGAACAAGATACTACTACTTTCCAAAATAGACTTGTCCAAGTTCTTTCCAAATATTTATGATTACGCCCATAGAGTAGAGCCATGCTCAGTCTGCAACAGAGAAGTTCCTTTTTTTAGAGTGAGCTGGTTAATTCAGAGACCCACATCTGGTCAAAGTGCTAAAAATATATGGTTATGATGCATTCAGCCTTAAATGGAGCATCTATAGCATCCCCCCCCCAACCCCCCAAGGGCCAGGAGACATTGCAGAAGAGAGAAGGGAGGATAGAAAGGATTTGTGAGCTGCAGAACGGAGAAGAGTGCCAGATACTGTCCTCCAGATACAGCACACCCATCGCAAACATGAATGCATAGCAGCAGTGGTTACCTGCAGAAGACTGGGCTCTTCAATATTCCAGCATGGATACAGGCGTTCCTGGAAGCCCCGCCTCTTTCTGAGGAGGTAATGATTGTTAATGGTTGCTGTGGGAGGGGTGCTGTTTTTTTCAATGGTATAGTCCCTGGAGGAACAGTTGAGAAGGAAATAGGGTTCAGAGGGAAAGTAAAGAAGAGAACACTAGGTACTGGGGTATTGAATACGATCATAAGAAATCGTCAAAATATGTATACGACAAATGTCTGCCATAGTACAGATTACTTTTTAATTTTTGTTTTTATTTATTTATTTATTTATTTATTTAGACACAGGATCTCACTATTTAACCCACATGGGCCTCAAAGTCATGGCCACCCTTCTTTCTGCCTCAGCCACCTTAAGTGTTGCGATTATAGATACAAGCTGTCACACCCTGCTGATATTTGTAATTTAGAAAATATATTTTAAACTACATTCTTGTAGGTATTCCAAGAAAGTTACATAGGCTGACTCTTATTTTACCAGTAGTAAATAGACTGATATTAAACACATGCTGTTTCTTACTAACCTGATCCTATGTTGTTTGAATGGTTCAGTGTTTCATAGTTAGGCCCACAAGACCTACAGCGCCTACATCTCCCCATCCCCCTTTTAAACAATTTTTAGCATGAATTACAGTTCATAACACCAATAAGAAGTTAAGAAAACAACTTTTGAATTTTACAGGCTTCTTCGACTTCATCATTTTTACAACCAGCCCACCCCACTCTTGCGCTCTTTGTTTGGGCTTACTTTCTCCTTTTCATTGGGAGGACTTTACTAATTCAGACCACGCCTGAGGATAAGATGCCTCTCTGTGAATACTCCTTTTGTTGTATAACAGATAGCTTGGCCAAGGTGCTAAATTCTAGGAAAACAGTTTTTAATCCTCCCCCTCTCAAAATCAGAAGGTGTTACTACCGGGTTCTCTAAAATTTCATTGACCAAGAAATATTATCTACCTAATAAAGTGTCTATAATACCTCCTTTATATATTTCCTGATACAATATGAAAAAAACCCACTGATTCAGTATCCTCACAGCCTGCCTTGAGGATATAAGCTGGAGAGATTATAAATACCTTGTTTTATTGTTCCTTGTAGTGATTTTGTTTGTAGATGTTTGGGAAAAGAGGGCATTTACTCTGACTCCTTATAATGTTTTAGAATGCTCTTAGCTTTTCATCTATTTAATGACTTTTCTCTGTTGATTCTTACAGCACAGAAGCGGAAGAATTCAATTACATGTTGTATGAGGCTTCTTCAAATTATTTGGTCTCAGAAAATTAGAAGGATGCTGTCTTTGTTCACCAAAATTTTAATAATGAATTGTGTGTGCGTGCCATCGCACTTGTGTAAAACTCTGAGACAACTTGTGAGAGTTGTCTCCTTCATTCTGCTGTGGAGTTCTGGGAACTGAACTCTGGTCATTAGACTTGGCTGCAAGCACCTTCATCTCTGAGTCATCCCAAGACCCCAGTACCTTTGCCAAAGTATCTTGACTAGAACATGTCTGAAGTAGAGAGTGGTCTCTCTATAATGTGTCTTCATAGATGGATATTGGAACATGGTAAAATACTGTTTTCCATGTTTTGTTGTGGATGGAGTTAGGGTTCTCACTGACTAGCATGAAGAACCTTATTAGAAGAAGCAGTCTGCTTTATAGCTTGTGCAAATTCAACCTGGAAATTGGTGCAATAGCTAGTTGTTCCTTGTGTGGGACTCTATTACAGTTCCAGAATAAGGATCAGGTTTTATTCTTCTCCATGGGAGTCATCTCCAGAACTTGTCTGAGGACATAGGGATGAAAGTCATTATCTTTTTCCTATTCTTCATTCTCAATACAATACCAAACTTCTATCTCATGACATATGTGATTTATAGTAAGTAAAAAAAAAAAATCACAAAGATTTCTTCCCGTAAGTAAACATTAATTTTCTAACATTCCTTAGCATAACCTCCAGTGGGTGCCAGATTGAGATTCTCTATTTTCAAATAGATCAAGGATGTCTTAGAGTTTTATTACCGTAAAGAGACACCATGATCAAGGCAACTCTTGTAAAGGAAAACATTTAACTGGGACTGTCTTATCAGTATCAGTACTTCAGTCCCATCATGGTGAAAAACATGGCAGCATCTAGGCAGACATGGAGCTGAAGAAGGAGCTGATTGTTCTACGTCTTGATCCACAGGAAGCAGAGGAGGACTGCATTCTACACTTGGTATAACTTGAGCATATGGGACCTCAAAGCCCACCTCCACAGTGACATACTGCTTTCAATAAGGCCACACCTGCTAATAGTGCTATTCCCTATGGCCAAGCACTAAAACACATGAATCTATGAGGATCATTCCTATTCAAACCACCAAAAATGATGTCTGCTGAACCAGCTATAAATTGGGATTGCCATAAATCACTCATTGGGATCAATTTATTTGATAATGTAGCATCAGGGAGATATTTTAATTATGATTGCCTATTCGTTACAAGATTAATTAAAAGGATGTAGATAAATAGATGGAAGAGATGAGGTACACAGGCATGCGAGAATGGTTTCCAAGCATCCTGTCATCTTGTCACCGTTCAGGTTATGTATTGAGTGATCTGGAATCTCTATGAACTCTGTTCATTTGGTATTTTCATGCAAGTTTCATTATATAGATATGATTGTTCAACCTTCAGCTTCTCCTTCCTTGGAAGATAGATTATGGAGTTGAACGTCTCAACCATCTAACTGTGCCTTTGCTTTCCTTGAGACTAGCCTTCATATTGAAGCTATTTAGTGGTAGTCACCATGCAGGGGGAGCTGCCAAGGGCAAGTGAGCTTCATGAAGATGGACATCATTTTCTACAACTGTGATGGGTGTACACACCCAGGGCCTTCATCCCAGGATTGCTTCTTTCTCTTGATGTGCCTTCTTATGTTTGTTGTTCACACATCTGGATTGCTATGCTTGGGAATGGGAGACCCTCACTGCCTACAGCCAGGTGTAGCCTCTTGATTGATAGCTCCCAGTGCTGGGCAACTTTCCTACAAATCAACATGAAGATGAACTTTCATGAAATAATATTGTTTAGATGAACGAATGATCTTATGGATTTTCTGATTTGATTTAAATGCTTTTCAACAGTTAGAGTAGTTAATAGAAAGTTTAAGGAGATGGTTTCAGTTGTTTTACCAGAATGATATAATAAAATTAGAATTAAGAATAGAAGATGTCCTCTCCTTATAGTGATGACTGCATCCATTAGAGAAGAAGCACAGTGAGTTTTCATGTGTTAAAAGCACATAATTGTACTAGGAAGAAAAATGGCCTTGGGACATGTTAATGATCAAAGAAAACATTTATTCTAGATTGGGTCTGAATGACTGGATCTTGTGATCTAGGGATGCAGCCACAGGTTTCAGTGTGCACCATTAAAAGACAGGGTTATGAATAAAGAGAAAATCATTTTTTATGAATATAAGAATAGAGAATAGACAATTAGCCAGTTTAGCTGAACAAGATTTCAAAACTAAAACATAAGATAGATGATGATATGTTTCTTGGTAAATACAAATTTCTGTCAGCTAAGCATAGGAAAAATTTGCACTAGAAAATGGCTTGCTTAAACTTTGTCAATCAGTGACAAAAATTACTGCTTTGGGGCGATGCTGAACTTGTGGAGAGAAAGATAGATGGAAAGTGTTTAGTTAGGTGTGAATTTTGAAAGAAGACTACATAACTAATACTCCTGCTGTAATTTCCTTTGGTGTAATGATTTTAATCTTTTTTTTGAAGAATCTGTTTTGGTGGTGATTATTTTTAGAGAATATGACTATGAGACAATCTTTTTCTTACATAGAGAACTCCATCTTAGCTGGTTAAAAAAAAAGTGAAGAGAAAAATAAAGTTGTTGGCGTCAGCTTGTTGGAGTTCACTCCATCCACCAAATATATATGTGTGTAGATATACACATGTATGTGAAGTTGTTTGGAGCCTGCTCATTGCAGCTTTGCTACATCCATCCAATATGTCTGTCTGTCTGTCTGTCTGTCTGTATATATATATATATATATATGTGTGTGAAGTTGTTAGGGCTTGTCTTGTTTTATTCACTCAGTGTGTGTGTGTGTGTGTGTGTGTGTGTGTGTGTGTGTGTGTGTGTGTGTATGAGTATGATTTTTCTTCTTTCTCTCATCAAGAAGATGGTCCCCAAAGAATTTCACACATTCAGAGAGTCTCTTGTCTCTTGAGGAGTGCTGGCCTCAGAGAATTAAGCTATATTCCCTCAGAGAAAAAATTTGAGGAGTTGATCAATTGCTGACTCCACACTTGGCCCTCCTTAGTTTAGCCTGTGCTATCAAAGCTGGTCTTCAACAATATAGGGGGCACTGAAGTCACAAGTTATTTAAGTCACAGACAGAAGACATTTACTACTCCAGATGTCAAGGACTTTAGAAGATGCTGCCAGAAGATGAGGGAGAAGAGCAAATATGTTACATCACAACTCGACAATCCAAGCTTGTGAATTGTTCTGTGGTAAACGGGAGAAATACTCTTTTCTGCCTAGTGTTAGGATGATATTTTTCTTTACATATGGAAGTCCTCAAATTGTCCCTTATCCAGTATTATTGTGGTTGCCAGTGTGTCTTATATTTTCCAGTGTTTGAAGAACTTTGATACTAAGCATTGGTAGTTAAAAAAAAAAGTATAACTATCTCTCTGCTTTTCTTTGTATCTTTGTGTGTTTCCTTGATTGTGTCAATAAGGAATTTGAAAGGTTTGGAAGTATGTAGGTGGGGTATGTTTGTCATTTTTAATCAAAATTACTACTTTTGGTTTGCATTTAAAAATCTACCTCTAGATGCAATTTTAAGTCTTGTTAAAACAAGGTAGTTATAATAAAACTGTACTAGATTTAGATGTGTATTAGATGATACTTAAATAATTTTAAAAAATTGTATGCTGAGTTCATTTATCTTTAGTAAAGTCTCCTTCCTGGGGGCTGGAGAGGTGAAGAGCACTGTCTGCTCCTGCAGAGTTCTAGTTCCAACATCCCTGTGTCCACTTCCAGTCACCTGTAACTCCAGTTTATGAGAACCCCACACCCTTTAGTCCTCCTCTGACACTGCATGCATGTGATACATAAACTCATGTAAGCACACACACATACACATATACAAAAAACTAAAAATAGTTTTTTTTGTGTGTGTGTTTGTTTTTGCTATGGCAGTTTATTGTCCCATTTCTCACTGTGACAGAATTGTAGCTGGTTATGTGGTCTTGCATAATACTGGTTATTGACCTCAGATTCCTTCTCAGCTTGGTTTGGTTATATGACTAATTTTTGACCATTAGAGATAAATTACACAGAAGTTACATGTAAAAAGTTTGGGGAGATGTCTTTAAGAGATGGTGTCTAGATTATCCAGTGCTACTTAGCAAATCCTTCCAGCATTTAGTGATGTAAAATGTAGCAACCATTCTTCACCCCCTTGTGCATTAGAACCATATGGACATGCTTCTAATTCAGGGCTTTCATGTTACAGCTGTTGGCCCTGTAACACCAGGCCAATCTGGATAATCAATTCCTTAATGTAGCTGCGAGACTTCCCTCTGTCAACCACTGCCTCTCCTCACTGCTGTTATGTTAGTGCTGGAGGCTTTAAGAAGGAGCCAGTGACTCATATTTCTCGAATTCTGTAGCTCAGAAACAACATAGTAGCTTTTCTAATATACTGTGTATGGTGGTTTCAATGAAAATAGCCCATAAGGGCCCATAGCAAGTGGCACTCTTAGGAGGTGTGGCCTTATTGGAGTAGGCTTGGCTGTGTTGAAGAAAGTATGTCACTGTGGGTAGGCTTTGAGGTCTCCAATGATCAAGACATGCCCAGTGTGGCACACAGTTTCCTCCTAATATCTGTGGATCAAGATGTAGAACCCTCATCTTCTTCTCCATCACCCTACCATGCTTCCTGACATGACAGTAATGGACTAAACCTCTGAAAGTGTAAGCCAGCCCCAATTAAATACTTCCCTTTGTAAGAATTACTGTGGTCATGGCTTCTCTTCACAGCAATAAAACCCTAACTAAGACACCCTACTAATGAGAAGAGTCATAAAAATGGCCCATATTAAAGAGAGGAGTCAATGACCACACCTTTCAATATAAAGTATATAAAAGTTGCATTAAAAAAAAAGAATATTCCCAAGATTATCTTTGAAACAAATTGCTTCCCATATTATGTTAGTCAGGGCTCTCCATGGGAACAAAACTGATATAATGAGACATGTGTACTGAAGGAGGATTTAGTAGAATGGCTTATAGTCCATGCATGGCTCAGCTAATCCAAAAATGGCTCCCTCCCAGGAGAAAAGCCATGTACCTGGTAGGAATTCAGTTCCCAAGGCTGGCCATCTCAGCTGCGATGGAGTACTAAAGAAGTAGCTTCTAGTAGCAGTGAAGGAATGCCTCAGCAGCAGAGTGGATGAACTTGCCAGTAAGAGTAGGGAAGGCAGGCAAAGCAAAACCCCATTCCTTCCATGCCCTTTTATGTGGGCAGCCACCAATGGAATCTGTGTCCCAGACTTAGGGTGGGTCTTCTGATCTCAGAAGAATCATCATATTTAGGGCAGGTCTTCCTACATTAAAAGATTTAACCAAGAAAAAAGTGTTCACATGTGTGCCAGGATGATTAGCTTTAGTTGATTCCACATGGAGTCAGTTCGGTAGCCATGATTTGCTGTCACATGTATGCACTGGCCACTGTCTTCCATATTCTTATCTTCATCCTACTGTCTCAGCACCAATCCTTTCACCTTTGAGCTTGGAGTCAAGACCACACTCAGCAAAGGAACAGGACAGAAGCAAGTCTAGCTCCTAATACCACCCAAGTGCCTTGGCATCCTTGCTTCACCAAGCAAGAATTCAAGAGAGGAATGAGAGGTTCACCTTTAAAAGCCACCACGGTTTTATCTTTGTCCCAGGAGGAGGACCTAACCACAGCCATTCTGTTAGTCTCATCCAGGTCGTGGGTCCCCGCACTGTATTGTGCAGCTGTGTGATACTGTGAGTTGTTTCGTAGATTGTTCCCTGCACTCAAACACCTGACCTTTCTACCTGTGGCGTCTGATTCTCTTTCTTCAGCAAAAGCTATTCCAACCAACAAATGTCTCTTTATCAGAAAGACAACAGCGTCTCTTCTGCATGCCCTCATAACCTAGTTCTGGAATTTGTTCTTAATTAGTACTTCTTGTTCCACATCATAGCTGCAGATAGATCACCCCTCCCTTTCTACTGCTGGTTTATTAGGTTTTTAGAGGTGGATGACTCGTTACACTCATCTTTACCATTCCCCTGCCTGGAAATTTTCCAGGGAATTCAATTCGGAATCCTTTTTCTTACTATATGTCAATCTCTGTGTGCAACGACTCTCTACTTATCTCTGGATTCCCCGGATAGAGAGAGTTTTGCATTTATTTATAAAAATTATTTTTCTTAAGGAGCTAATGTCACCTGACACCAAACTGTAATCGCTACACTTCCTTGTGGATGCTAGGAAGTGGAAAGTGTTCAGAGTACAGCGTGGGCTAGAGGAGATGGGTGTGGCTGCCCTGCAGCAGACAGAGTTATCGGATGGTGAACACGGTTCTCTGAGGCACAAGGCACGTGTGGTAAACAAAACCTAAGAAGTGAGGAGGACATCCAGAAGGGCCTCAAACTTCAGTGTGAGGAGTGGGGACCTCACCCCTCCCCCCCACCCCCCCCAGGATCCAACGGTTTCTCTTTGAACTAAATCTGAAGGGACACGGCTAGTAGTGCCGATGAGGACAACGGGTGATTAAAGTTAGAAAGCTTTAAAAATGTTTACAAGAAACACGCTGTGATCCTGAGTTGGAATGGGAGCTCGGTTTGATGATAATGAAGAGAAACTGGGAAGAAACATACAAGGAACACCTAAGTAACACAAAAAGACAGTAGTTACCAGCATCAGAAGAGAGGCGGAGCTGTCAGATTAGGAATCATTTGCATAAAGCTGGTAGCAGAAGATGATGCTTGACACTACACGCATCCATGCAGTGCCTGGTAAGTGTTTTTCTGCAAGCATTTACTTTATGTCATGCTGTTTTCAGGACAAACCAAGGCAAGAAAACAATTGTCCCTGATGTTGAGAAAAGTTCTTCAGCAACAAAGGCGAAGGGCTTTTAACAAGGGACCTACAGTCAGGCAAACTACCGACAGATAATAAGGTAATTACTCTAATGGAAAACAAGCAAGCAAATAATATGTCTTGTTAAACAATTATTTAAGAGTATAACTGCTCCTTTGTCCTGTGGCTTATTAGAAGTCAGCGTACATGCTTTTGCCTCAGTCCTATGAAGCTGTCACAAGTATACAGAGGGTCCATGCAATAACTCACTGAGAGAACACTTGCCTGGCGGGCACAGTGCTCTGGGTACAAAAAGGGGGGAGGTGGTCTCCTTTTAAGAGAAGAAAATGGGGATTGGCCACAAAGACATAGCAGTAGATGAGTGTAGGCCTAATGGGAATTTCTGGAGGAATGGGAAGAACACCTTCTGTACTCCTTGCACACAGCGGGAATCTTCCCTGCCTGGGGCTCGTCTCTCCTCTTGTGGCAATCCAAGAACAGAGTTTTCTGCTGAACCACTCTTGGTAGGAACCCAAAGTTGACATCTGTTTCCCCATGACTCCTGCTGTCAAATGTTGCTTAGCCCGTGGTTTATTTTATCCCAAGGCATGACATTGGTTTGTCAATTTATCTGGAAGTTTTCCTGAGTAAGAGATGCAGAGCTGGGGTAAATGAGAGAGTGGGAGGGATGCGTCCCGTCAGCAGTTGAAGCAGATGGTGATGTGTACTGCCTCAAAGCTGAGTAGATACAAAATATTCCTGCTCAATTTTCCTTTGACCTTGTTTCCTCAGACAGTGTATTTTCTAGAACGCGATTGCACTGGGGGGAAAATACCCCCAAACCCCTCATCATTACATTACCAACATTCCAGGAAACAACTACCTCTCTCTAAGTCAGTGTGGTTTGAACAAATCTCAGTCCTTGAGACTTAAACCTTCACACCCAGCCCACAATTACTATGATAATGCTGAGCCTGGCTTACAGGTCAACAAGAGATGCAACATGGCCCTTGTTGGAATTGATTAAGATGGAGTTAGATGACTGTCAGGGGCTTGCCCTATGTGACAATGGTAAGACTAGACTCCAGAGGCCCAGGTACAGCCTACCCTTTGGGAGAGAGCAGTTAGAGGTCTGAGCTTGGCTCTAGGAATGCACTGGATGTGGGCGTAAAGTATGATCCCAGTGCAGAGTAGAAGCAACCCAGCCTTATCTAGCTCTCTGGGCCAGGGGAAAGTGGAGAGTGACTTAGTGTTTGTGTTTCCCATGACTGCTATTACATACCACAAAGTTAGTGACCTAAAACCACAGAAATGTCTTTTCTTCCAGTTTTGGGAGTGGGGATGGAAATCTAAAATTAAGGTATTAGCAAAGGTCACACTTCAAAGATAGCAGAGTGAAATACTTCACAGTCACTTCTAGCTTCTGGTAGTTCAATGTGTACCAAGGCTCATGACTGTACCACTTCAGTGCTGTCACAAGCGTTCTGTTCTATGGTCTCCACCCAGATAACCCTGGCAACCCACTCTGGGGATCCTTAACTGAGTTACGTATGCAAGCTTCCTTTCTAAATATATTTTATTTATATTGGAAGTTTCTAGGGGTTAGGATAGAGACATGAATTTGAGGAGAGGGGTACCACTCCGTTTGCTACAGTTAGTAAACTGTATTTTGGTAAGCAGAAAGCCAGGGAGCTCTGTGATGAGCTTGTCCTAAAAGAAGAAGGTCTCCGAGTGGATTGGCTGCCGCCAGAGACCCCATCAGGATTGAAGAGCTAGCTGCAGAAGAAGATTTGAACCGTCCAGCCTTCTGCAGTGTAGGGGATTCAGGCGCTGGTCACACCTTTCTTCATTGAAGATTAAATAGGAAGCCTAAGAATTCATTGCAAATGTTTAAAAGCAGCCATTTAAGAACTGTAAGCTAGCGAGCACTAAGGGGAAAGGGCCGCAGATCAGGAAGTGGCCTTGGTTCTTTGGGATGGGGGATTGACTGCAAGCCCTAAAAGCGCGGGTTAGGCAATGAAGAGAAGAGCCACAAGGGGGCGCGCCCAACACGCAGGATCCCTTTCCCTCCTCTAGAGAAGTGAGATCCGTGGGTCTGAAGGTGAGAAAAGGCAACCCCCGCAGCAGCAGCTTCTCAGAAATGTGACACTGATGGTAAACATGTCTGTACTGGGGCCATCCGTTCCCATGAAGGAGGCGACTTAGTTTCAGAACAATGATTACCTCCTAACTTTGTTTTTCTTTCTAGCTTCTGTCTTGGAAAACTTTCTGGCATCAATTAGGTAGAATTCCTGAAATACATGTGCTTCTTCTATCTTGGCCGTCCCTGTGCAAGGAGCCCCAGACCTATTTGGGAAGGCCGGAGGGAGTAACGCTGCATTTAGAAATGGTTGGCTGTCTCTTTTAGTAATCTTTTTATTCCATGGCTCAGGAAAAAAGAAAATCCGTGTTATTGGTCAGTCCTTGCCTTTTTCCTCGCGTCAAAGACAGTGGTTTGCTCTTGTCTGATTGCCCAGCACAGACTCTGACTCGAAGTGTTCAAAAACTGCACGTTTGAAGGAAGAATTGATTTTGTGTGTTTCTGTGTGCCTCCTGCATCGAGCACCTTGTCTGTGACATTGAGAATGCTTTTAAGTGAAACAATGAAGAAAACCTGCCCTGAGCTTTTAGGACGGTTGTCTGCTATTCGAGGAGCCAGCAGAGGGCAGAGGAGCTCAGTTTAACAATTGTATCGTCTCCCTCGAGAGCAGCCCAAGCAGCAGGTCTGGCTGGTTTTATGAGATTAGGAAACACCCAAAAGGACACAGACACAGCAGGAAAGCCTGAAGGGGCGATTTCCACATCTCTGCCCATTAATCACCAAAGCTTCTCCGATAGAGTAATACCCTTGTCAGGAAGCCAGGCTCTGCTCTGGGTACACTGTGGGTCCACAGAGAATAGAACAGGAGTTGTCATGGACCACTAGGGAAGGGATCCAAGGGTAAGTGCAGCACTTGTCACAAGGAAACCTGGCAGAGCCCCGGGAAATCAGATTCTGAATACAGAAAGCCATGCAGTCTCTAGAGGCTTGTTTGGCTTCAGTTTTCCTGTATGTAAATTGAGGTGCGTTTTAAGGCTCTGGTCTAGGCTAGGGTACATTTCTGACCCCAGTCCTGCCTCTGCTCTCAACTCTTGGAGAAAGAAGTATTGAGAAAGCAAATAGGCAGACACTTCAGACTCACGAAGTCACGCCCAGGAGAGAAAGGGAGAGCAGAGGTGTGATGGAGAGTAGAACAGACAGTGAGACTCAGGAAAACAGCAAGCTAGCTGGGAGAAGAGGTTGGCAGGGAAAACAGCAACGAGGCAGAGGTGACCATGAAGTGGAGGAAATCGAAGGGAGGGAAAGGAAGAACAAGAGGGGAGAAGGGAGTAAGTGGAGGAAGACAAGTGGGGATGGTGCTGGGCTGTGACCACAGACTTCCAGGGTGGCGAAATTCCACTTGTTGACATGCTCTTGGATGTGAGGCTAACTCAAATCAGGACTGCCACAGTGGTGCCCTGCCAGTCCCTGCATGAAGCCAGGATCAAGAACCATGCTCAAGCTAAAGTGAAAGCTGATTTAAAGCCCTTTGTGTTCATATGGCTTCTATCGGGCTGTTTCAGTGTAGAGGACTCCAAACCACCCCAAGGATGATGTTTGGCCACTGCTCTGAGGAGGAGGCTAGTGATACCTAATGGGGTTCCTCAGACCCATTGATGGAAGGCAATGGCTAAGACTATTCTTCCTTGTTGACAGCACTGGACAAATTCTTGGAATACCTCTGTGTTAAGCCTCTGAAGGTGGGAAGGCAGGTGGGAAGAATCTACCAAGTGTTAGGGAGAGACAGAGCTTGGCTTGGTTTCATTTCACAGGAAGTCCTGAGAAGACCTTAGAGAAACAAGTGGGAAGTTTTAGGAGGGACCAGTAAACCTACAAAGAGAAGAGCTGAGGGCAGATGACAGATAGGCACAGAGCTCTTTCCTAGCTCCTCCCTCTGAGAGGAAGGGCTGGAGTAGCAGAAGTTGCCCTGATCCAGCCCAGCTACAGAAGAGCTGTAGAATGGGAGCCCCTGTCTGGTTGACATTAACACACCCCGTCAACCATGGAAGAGACAACCCAGCCCAAACCTCTCAGTAACTAGGAACGTTTATATTTTTAGCAACTCTATTAACATAGTCATGTGACAATGTCAGCTCTCAGCATGAAAAGCAATCACAGTGGGTAGTGTTTAGTTATATGTGTTTCCTTTTCAAAGCTCAGAAATGACCAAGAGACCAATATGCATATGTTCCCGAAGGTTATGTGTGGTGGGCAGTATATGTCAAGTGATGTAGACCTTAGTAGCCCAAGACCTGAGATGCTTGTCCTACTTGCAGAAGCCACAGAAATGTCACATGTAAGGAGACAGAAGTCTGTCTGCAACGTAACCATCATTTTCAATAACCAGCTTGTGCTCAATTTTTTCTGTCTGTTTTTAATATATGGACTGTCAAGCCTGGATGGACACTAGATTTGCTATGTGGCTTCACTAACTTCTCTCTCAGAATTCACCCACATCTGTCTCTGAGAGCTGGATTCCAGGTCTGGGACCAAGCCCGTGTCTATCTTTCTTATGTCCTCTGGGGAGGGTGTAGACATGGGACAGGTGTCTGCCTTCCATGAGTTTTGAGGTTTATGGAAGAGAAATGGACTTTAAAGACACAGAAGTTCATAAATGAATCTGAGAGAGTCTGACTATGGCTACAGAAGGTCTACTTTTGGGCACAGAAGGTAACCCATTAGTTCTAACTAAGGAGTCCTTGGAAATGTCTTAGAATGAGCTAGATGACCTGACTGCCAGAGCAGGGTCAAAGATACCCCAGGAAGAGGGAACAGCAAGAACAAATGGATGTGGGAGAGAATAGAGCACTGTGCATTGAGGAACAAGTGTTTGGGGACCAGGAGCACTGATTGACAAGGAGTGGTGTAGTGTGAGCCTGGTCAGAAAACCTTCATCTGAAGAAACATGCTTGGCTGGCTGACCTGTCTGCATTTGGACTTGCTGACACTGGAGGCTCATCCAAAGCTTTTGAGGTGAAAGGTAAGAGCAAAAAGAACAGTTGTAACACTAATATGATTAGGCCTAAGATACCACCACACACCCTTCCTGCTGAAGATGTTAAACCCACAAGTTTTCCACTCCTGATTGTCTATTGCAGCCACTGTGCTATGGACTTTGTGGAAGTTTTCAGCAACACTGGACTCCCTTGGAATCGTCAGTTTCATGGGCGTGAGCTGTCTCCTCCAGGAGAAAGCAGTCCTTGGAGGACCACACACTCATTCTTGCACTCGCTGGTGGTAGGACCACTTTGGAGAAAATATCCTCATAGGGTTTTCACCCAAGCAGCTCTGTCCTTGGGGAAGAGTAGGTTTGTATTTGTGTACAGCCTAGTCCTGTCCCCAACCACGACACCCTGGAAAGTCTACCTTCTGCAAAGTGAGTGTTACATGCTTGCAAGTTCACTGCTCTCCACCTTACTTAAACCCTTTGTTAGCCAGGTCTGAATCCAGAAAACAGTTCTAGTGAGTCCACACAAAGAAGTTATTATTTCCAATTGCAACACATTTGTTTCCAAGGTAAATGTGTGAGGGAGAAGAGACTGTTTTCCAGTGGGAATGGGGTAATCGGCATCAACTTGTTGCCTTTATGTGCAGACCTCTTGCTCGGCCTCCAGGTCATGCCCTCCATGCTCCAGGTTGAGAAAAAGCTTGTCTAGTTGAGCCATGACATCAGCTTGAACAGCCTTCTCCTACAGTGTTTGGACAGGTCACTAGGTATCACTCTGCAGGGCAGGACTGGTTACTTCAAGCCTTTCCCTGATACACTGCTTTATGGCTATCAAGGACTTTCAAAGTCTTCAAATCTTGTGAGGACAATGTGGTGACTGTCAGCAAAAACTCTGAACATCTGTGCCTAGGGTCTCAGACACACAGCCCTTGGCTCTCTAAACTATGTTACTTCTCCACCTGTGACTTCATTTCTTACTTTGTTTTATCTAGAAAGTCAAAGGAGTTTTCATTTACCAGTTGCCCAAGAGAGCTCAGGCTTCTTGCATTCTTGGTAACTTGTGGTGGTTTGAATAAACTTGGCCCCTAGGGACTGGTACTGTTAGGAGGTGTGGCCTTGTTGGAGGAAGTGTGTCACTGCGGGGTGGGCTTTGGAGAGCTCCTCCTATGCTCAGGCCCCAGTCATTTTGGAAGAGAGCTTCCTCCTAGCAGTCTGAGGATGCCAGTCTCTCCTGGGAGCCTATGGATCACGATGCAGAGCTCTCAGCTCCTTCTCCAGCACTACTTCTGCCTGCACACTGCCATGTTTCCTGCTATGATGATACTGGACTGAACCTCTAAATCTGTAAGCCAGCCCCACTTAAATGTTTGCTTTTATAAGAGTTGTTTTGGCCATGGTGTCTCTTCACAGCGATAGAAAGCTTAACTAAGACACTTGTGAGATGTCAAAGCATTTTAGAGGAACATAAATGCTGCTTAATGTATGTGCACACGTGCGCCAACACCTTGCTATTAATCATCGAGTACCTACAGAAACACGTGTGCTAATTACAACCCATGTTTCTGCAACTGCACATGTGTCCTTAGCTGCTGTTTTTGACTACCTCCCTCTGCCAAATATTCTGTATTTTCTCCACTTTCAGACAGCGCCTCAGCAGGTTTTGGTACTTTTCCTGGAGGGGTGACCCATACTTTCCTTCATTCCTGAAAGGTCCCTTTTTCATCCTTCCTAGATCGGGTTGTCATAGTTTCCCATTGACTTTAATCAAAGCCCACGGTAACGAGAGACTGTTGGGAAACCCTGCTGCTAAGCTTCAAGTGTGCCATCACCAGACTTCCCTGAGCTCAGTGCAAAATGGTGGCCTCCCTTTGTCAGCTGGGCTTCCTCTTTTATGCTTGAGAGGATCCTGGACCCCACAGCAGCCACCTGGGATGCCTCCCCATGCTAATGAGGCATCTCAAGACCTTTGCCTTCAGCCAATGACCTTTCCCCACTCTGGATATTCTCACTCCTTCTCCAAAAATATATAGCCCTTGGTTCACCCCAAATAAAGTATATGCATATAAGACCACCTTGAATAAAGAAATATGCACAAGCTAAAATCTCAGAGCTGCTTTATTTTTAGATCATTAGAGAAGGCCTCCACCTAAAAGAGCTGTAACACTAAAACCCTCAGAGAAGGTCCATGCTCCTCTCCCTTTCCCCACAGCCGGACCTGGATCCTGCCTGTTCGGGACTCTCAATTCCCTTTCCTTCCCCAGTCTCTATCCATCACTCCTTCTAACAACGCTTCCTTTTTGTAGACTATTACTCCTTCTGTAGGCTGTTGGCTTAAGGACATAAGAAGCCCACAGTGGCCAGGGAAGAGTTTGAGCATCTGCTTCAATGGAATTTTTGCTGTGTCTTTAGGCAGAAGCTCTGTCTCCTCAGGAAACCGACGCTTTAAGGACATCAGAACTTAAGGTTTTGGTAACTGCAAGCAAAAAGTTTCCTAGCTCACTAAGCAGTAATAGAGAGTAAAACCAAATCTCATTTCCACCCCTTTGATGGCATGACTTGTGAACCCTACCTACAGGAGAAGTATGAAGCATTCTCCTTTGGCCTTATTACTCCCTGACTCAGGACCAAAGCAAAGCCCAGTGAGCTCAGAACCTTAGTCTCCTTCCTGACATGTGCAATGTATCCTGAAATGTTAGTGACTTATACAGACTGCACAGTAGGCTAAGTGATTGCTGGTGACCACTACCACAGTCCATCATTCCTCTCAGCCTTGAGACCTGGGACAGAAGCCCCTGTGGTTATTTGAGAGGGTTTGGACTAGAGCGTTTGAGGCAATTTAATGCTAAACCATCCTTTGTGCTAAATTTGCCTGTTGTGGGGTATGGAAAAATTTGCCCTGCCTTTTCATTTAAGTGGATCTTAGATTCATAACAATCCAATGATTATAAAAGCAAATCAAACCCCAGGAGTCATCTCATCTCCAGCCTCTGCACTTCAGAGGGAATGTAGGAGAATCAGCTCATGCTCTGCTATTCCCAAGTAGGTGCTCAAAGTGCTTGAGTATCTCTAGCAGGAAGCAGCTGAGAAGAGGCAAGACAGGGAAGGGGAGAACGAAGAGGAGGGTAGCCTAGAGGTAGGGCAAAAGCTGCACATTGCAGGCAAGGGGAGAAAGGAGGGGAAGTGTGAAGAAGCCAGGAAACAGCCAGATCAAACCAGAGGGAGGTCAGAAAAGAGCTGAAATGTGAGAATAAAAACAGAAACAAAGCTAGGCATATAGGATGGGTAGACAAGACAGAGTGAAAAAAATGTCTGAGAGAGAACATTAGAAGGGTATAACAAGGAAAAAAAAAGGGAGAGTATTTAATGGTAGATGGAATGGATAGGACCGGGAAAGGGCAGGAGCAAGGCTGGGAAGGGAGGCAGAAGACAAGATGGCCAGGCACTGCTTGTGATTTTCTTCTGGCTTTCATTTTCTACTTTGTGAGCCTGCAGGTGAGATAGGAGGACGTTCCTTGAGGATGCCACAGGACAGGCTCTGAGACCCCAGGCTGAAGCCTGAAAAGATCTGAATATGCGCAGGCATGTGACTGAGTTTGTAGGCTTAGGTTCCATAGCTCTCGATCCATCGCTCTTATAGACTGTACCAACACATGAGCAATTTCCAATTTAATGCTTTACTTTGTGCTTATCCTGCCTGGAATTGCTAAGCCTTGGAAGGGCTTTAGGGCTTCTTGCTGTTCACGCCCTCTCTGCTTTGGCTTACAGATACAAAAGGAGATGTCATCCAAGCTGTACCAAGACACTGACTAACCCCTCACACCTGTCCACTTTGGTTTTTGAATGCTAATATTGGGGATGATGTCAGAATGCACCTAATTCATGATGTGTGGCCGATAGCAGTATTGGGCAAACCTGCTTCACTTGACTTCTGAAGCTGTATATTAAAAAAAAAAAAAAAAAATCTCTACTGTTGGCTTCTCTGACTACCCTAAAATATTAGTCCTTGAAGAGCCTGTGGAGATCACCTGTTCTGTGCCAGGAATGGAGCTGGCATTTCCTTGATAGGCAATCACTTTGGAAGCAGCAGTCTTAGCTGGCAACTAGACACAAACACTCGATTTGATGAACAAGTAAACGTCCTCAAACTTCCTCTGTGGTAGAAGAGAGAGAGGCCCAGACAGTCTGTTGATTTGTTCCCCCCACAGATATACAATGGTTGCACACTGCCAAGGGCTCCCTGACTTAATATACACCCATCCTGGAGATTCCTAACCTAGAATTGCTCCTGCTTCCTAGGAATTGGTCAGAACATTCGTAGCAGTGCACAGGAACCCTGGCCTTAGAGTCTAGATGTCTGCTCTGCTCCAACTGTACAGAGCAATTGCCTGCGAGTTCTGTAAGCTTTCTTGATTCAAGTTCTGAGACTCATTGGATGATTTATGAGACTGCTTCCCCAGGGCTGTTTCCTGGTGCCAAATGCAGTCTTTCTCTCTCCCCCTCCCTCGTGTATGTGTGTGTGTGTGTGTGTGTGTGTGTGTGGGTGTGGGTGTGTCTCCAGTGTCTTTCTTTTGTCACAATAGAAAGATAGGCAGATTGGACAAAGTGATATTTCTTTACAGCCCAGTCTCGTCCTCTTTCCTACAAGGCTTTAAGAGATGGAGGGAGAGAATATAGTTCAGTCCTCTTAATTGCAAATTTCATTCTCAGATCGGTTCCTAGACAGATAGCTCTAAGATTCACTTGCCATACAATACAGCTAAGGGTGAATGCAAGTCCAGTAATCTGGGTACATTGACAGGTACCCAACTGAGTGTGATGTTGTATTGCTGGCCAAGGGCTGAGTTATCTCTGTGTAATTAAGTGTACTTCTATGTGGCTGAAATATGGGAGATGCTTGTCAGCACTGAGTGAAGGTGAGATTGTTTGGTCTGTGTGGCGTGAAGAATTTCATGTGCCTGTGTGGGTGCAGGCTTTCTTTTTCTAAAAAAAAAAAAAAAAAAAAAAGAAAACCACTTTAGATCGTGTCGCCTCCCCTCACTTCTGTGATTGATTTTGCGCGGCTAATGGTGCGTAAAAGCACTGGTGAGATCTGGGGGCGCCTCCTCGGCTGACGTCAGAGAGAGAGTTTAAAAAGGGGAGACCGTGGAGAGCTCTGTAGCGGCTGAAGGAGACGCTACCGAAGCCGTCGCTGCTGCCTGCGGACCTGCTTCTAGACTGACCCACCGCTCTCCAGCTTAGCTGCGTGAGACAGGGGAGATGCTGTCCTGCCGTCTCCAGTGCGCGCTGGCCGCGCTCTGCATCGTCCTGGCTTTGGGCGGTGTCACCGGCGCACCCTCGGACCCCAGACTCCGTCAGTTTCTGCAGAAATCTCTGGCGGCTGCCACAGGAAAACAGGTAAGGAAATGGCTGGGACTGTCCCCCTTGCGAATTCCCCAGCCTTCCCCTTAGTCCTGCTGCAACCCCTGCGACAGGTGTTTAGCAGGCGCTTCTCAGAGTCGCTCAGCCCCTGAGATCCCAGGGAAACTTTTAAAGTTAGGGTCCCCTCTTACTCTTTCCAGAATTGATCAGCGCAGGTGGTCACTTTGCAGGTAAGATCCTCGCTAGCTTTCAAGATAATTCAGAAAGCCGGTAAGGGAGCCCAGAAGGACCCGGCTCTATCCCTGGTGCTGGCACGAGGGTTGCTGACCTAGGTGCTGAAATGCAATGTTATTTTCCAAAACGAGGCTGTGGTATGGGGTTCTCCAGTCCATGGGGAGGTTTGCCTTTACCTTTCAGAAAAATCAGGCAAGAACTCGGCTCCACTTCGTATTTCATGAAAGGAAAATGGAACTGCGAAAACTATTAGTATTCTATGTATTTATAAAACGACTTCTTATTATGGGTGGTTTCCTCTGTGTTTTAAGGCAGAGCACTTTCTGAAAGACTTGGGTTTGGGGAAGCTTTTTTTTCCCCTGGTATAATCTAGTGAATACAGCAACCACCCATATTATTGTGAAAACTGAGTTTTGAATGATTAAATCTTATTTTCAAACCACATTTTCCCTTTTCTTCCATTCCTCCTTTTGCTCTTCTCCCTGCCCTATCCAGGAACTGGCCAAGTACTTCTTGGCAGAGCTGCTGTCCGAGCCCAACCAGACAGAGAACGATGCCCTGGAGCCCGAGGATTTGCCCCAGGCAGCTGAGCAGGACGAGATGAGGCTGGAGCTGCAGAGATCTGCCAACTCGAACCCAGCAATGGCACCCCGGGAACGCAAAGCTGGCTGCAAGAACTTCTTCTGGAAGACATTCACATCCTGTTAGCTTTACCATCGTTGTCTCAGCCAGACCCCCGATCCTCTCCTCCAAACCCCATATCTCTTCCTTAATTCCCAGACCCCAATGCTCAACTAGACCCCGAGTTAGAAATCGAAGACTGTAAATACAAAATAAAATTATGGTGAAATTATGAAGAACAAGTGTTTGATTTCTTATTGAGTAAATTGTTTTGTTCAGAAATACATGGGGAGCATGAGGTGTGGTTTCTGTAAACATATTTTAGGTGTACATGCGAACACTCACAAACGTGTATTTAAAATCCCCTGTGCTAATAAAGGTTAGACTTTAAAATGACTGCACATTTAAAACTTAAATAACTCCAAATGTCTATAAATCGAAGCGCGTATCCAAATGAGGGCTATTGGGAGCAGCTGCCATAAAGATCATTTACATGTTAAAGACATTTGGGAATAGCTGCTGGGTTAAAAATGTGCCTTAGAACTTATGAGCAGGCTGAAGTGTCCAACTGTGTACTGTGCTGATTCACAAGACATATAACATATTTAAATTTGAAAGGAAATAATTTAAAGAACTTGGGGAGTTCTTTAATGGGGAAAGAGCTTGGTTTAAATAGCTAAAACAAACTTACAGCTTTTAAAATTTGTTTTTTTTTTTTGTTTGTGAAAATTTATCTCTAGAAACACCATTGGTTTTATATCCTCCTTGATATTTTTCTCCATATCTGGAAAAGACTAAAAGACGCCTACATCTTAAAGGCACACTCCTTGTTTTCAAAGGGATAACTCCTTGTTATCCCTTTAGTTATAAAATTAAAGCACAGGAATACCGGGTCACAAGAAACGTGTGGGGGTCTCCACCAGATGTTGCACTACACTGGAGGTATCCATGCTTGAAAGCCTTCCCACAGGATCACTGAAGGAGACATCTCAAGCCTTTTTGATTTTAGCAACATAGAGTCAGATAGAAAGCAAAATTCCAATAATAAATGATCAATAAATTACATCTATAATTATCATTTAACAACATATTAAATGGGACTGCTAGAGATGAAGATTAAAATATTGATCATTTAACTCATAGAGCACCGGAATAGGCGTCTTTAGGGAACATGTGGCTTAACACATGATATAACAAACCAAATAAAAAATGAGCATAAATAAAATAGTAAACACTTACTAAAGAAACAAATAAAGACCAAAGAGGAATTTCACATTTGTTAGGAAATATTTGTGCTCAGTAAGAATTCGTGCTTAAATAAGAATGTAGCTTTGTGGATTCTAATGCCTGAGAAGCTGGTGAAAAAGATGAGAGTGGACCCCATCCGTTGTATTAATCTCTATGGGAACAAATACACTTGGAGGGTTGGGGCCGACTCCTGTGATGGGTATTCAGGGAGTGTGAGTGCGTGCCCACTTAAAGAATACGTCTGCTGACTGCCTTATGCACCTTGGCTGCCAGTAAACTGCAGAGGGATGGGATCGCTTGATTATGTAAAAGAACACAGTGGCACTGTTTTCTGGCCAGCAAATGAACTGTATGTGAGAGAAGAGATTCCATGTTTTCAGTGTCATCGTTCATTGTCAGTTCCTAACAGCAGCCTGGAATCAGCAAGAATTACAGAGTTGTGTGCCTGCACAAAACCAGGCTCCCGAGTGTTTAAATGCTGTAAGGTCTCGAACATCGTTGCTTATTTTTTTAGCCCAACTCTCCAACCTCTGTAAGGAGAATGGTGTAAATAAAGGAGACTCACATACATCCCTTCTGGTTTCCCCCGACATTTTATAGTGACAAAGATGCCTGAGGAGTCCTGATTTTGGTTCATTTAAAGTGATGTGTCATGGGAGAAACAGTAGGGGAAAGAGATGAATTAGAACACAGAATGACATATACTTGTGAATATAACTTAATGAAACCATTACCTTCTATGCTAACCTAGAAGTTAGTGAGAAAGAAAGTACACAAAGAATATTATCACTCTATTTTGCTTTATTTAAACATATGGAGTCCCTTGCCTTTTACTTTCCAAGCTCCTCCTATATTGGGTTTTCTGAAAGACAACCCCAGTCTTCTGGTTGTTTATCATCTAACCACAAAAACAAAATAAAACAAAATAAAAACCCTCTCAGATAGTCCCTCCTTCCTCTCTCAAACCTCGGCATTCCTGAAGGACCTGCTGTACTTTTCAGAGAGTCGGTGCGGATAAACACATCTGAAGAACATGCATGCCAGTGAACCCCACCCCCAGACCCAGCACGCTGAGGTTTTGTTTTATCAAGCCTTTAAAGTTCTTAGGATCAGATAAGCCCCAGCGACTGTTAAGTGCTAGCATTAAAATCGTTAAAATCATATTGCCATGCGATGTATTTTCTAGCTGTGGTTAAACAAGGGTCTTTGTTTTTCCCTGTTTCCATGAGCCAACCCTAAGGCAGCCTTTAAAACTCATTTTATATGCTTCTTGCTCCATAAATTTCTTGCTCTATGCTGTCAACTGAAAGCTGCCTTCTCTGATTGTTCAATGCATCTCTGCCGTACGTAGTTTATTCTACTGTGTTTACGTAGTTTATTCTACTGTGTGCTACGGTTGTATGAGTGTGTGGGGAAGAGTTGCCATTCACAAATGGACTTCTTTTAGGCAAATATATGTTCATGTAATATCATTACCTCATACCGTGTTGTTTTTAAAATGAATTTTATTTTGAATAGTGTGTGCATGTATGCATGCATGCATGCGTGTGTGTGTGTGTGTGTGTGTGTGTGTGAGAGAGAGAGAGAGAGAGAGAGAGAGAGAGACAGAGAGAGAGAGAGACAGAGAGAGAGAGAGAGAGAGAGAGAGAGAGAGAGAGAGAGAGAGAGAGAGAGAACTTCTGCTGGGACCTGCAGAGGCCAAAAGTGTTGAATATGCCTGCAGCTGTAGTTGTAGTTGCAAGTCACCCAGTGTGGGTGCTGTGACCCTAACTTGGGTCCACTGCAATAACAGCCAGTACTGTTAACCCTGAACGGTCCTCTCTCTCTCATTCATCACATAGTGTATGACACATAGTAGTTTGTTAGTGTTCATTAAAAGAAATATATGATTTATGAACTTCACTATCAAGTGAAACTAATTTCTATTTATTAGTTGACAAAATTCTTCAGTTCTTGATTTGACATGGGAAGAAGGCATTAGTGCTCACTATATGTGTTGCTGGTGACGGATCAGAAAGGCCCAGTATATTATTAACCACCAAAGCATGAATGTTGTGAACCTTATCTAGTCTAGCTTTTTTTTCCCCTCTCATCTCATCAAGCCCTCAATCATGGACTCACAGTTACAGAGAACAAGAAACATTAACCCCTTTGTTAGGTTTGTTTATCCTGACATACTGAAGATGTGGTCTTGATATAAATGCAGTTCTTTTCTTCTATTTAAATAGAATAAGAACAAATAAGGTCTTTAGTCTTCAATGCTAAGCAGTATCACCAACTCTTGTGTGTGTGTGTGTGTGTGTATTGGAGGGTGGGGTGGGTACAGTTTCATTACGTAGCTCAGGTTGGCCTTCAACTTGCCATCTTCCGGCTTCAGCTCTCTGAATGCTGGAAGTATAGCCGTATCTAGCTCTCCTTTCTCATCTATGTGCCTACTTATGAAATAAAACAGTTATTGAGCGAGGACTCTCCACACAGTAATTTCTGGGTCTCTAGAAGACATGAGCTGTCAGAGACACTTCAGGAAGAGAAGAATGCATTCTAGACAGTGAGATAAAGCGAGACCACACGCACACACACACAAGTCTGTTTGAACTTGTTTGATAACTGGCAAATAAAATCTAAAATACATATCAAATGGCTACCACTTCAAGGTTCCTGGTGGTAGCTCTAACTGTTTGAGGTGCACACACAAGTCTTTGTCGGAGTGACACAATACATACCTATCATTTTGAATGCCCAATTGGGAGGGGGCTGTAAAATCATCTTGCTTGCCTTACATGTCGTTGAAAGCAGACAGAAATGGTTTTAACTGCCTAATAGCACAGTAACCTGATACAGAGTTTGGGAAAATCCTATGCTGTCCCTGTTATCCCTCAGGGTAGCTGTCATTATTCTGTTAATGTTGCCCCCAAAGGAGTCTGACCTTTTTCATCATTGGTGGGTTTCATTATTCTGGTGTAAATACTTTGACTCTGCAGCTTCCTTAATTTCTACCAGACAAACGTCTGCTTCTGGGAGGGATAAGAAAGTGGTATAAAGCAGAGACACATTAGCAAGAAATGATGAAGGTACTGATTGAGGGCAAAGGAGCCTCAAGCATGACAGAGCGTTAGCCCTGCGATGTGAAAGATGATTCTGACTTGGAATAGGAAGGAGTTGCCCCAGAAGGCATGGATTTTCACGATAATCTGGCATGCTTTTCTAAGTGACTTTCCCAGAAGTCTTGTTCCCTGTCTTCACAACGAGGAAACACATACCTCCCAACCCTCCCCAGCTCTTTAATAAGTGAGAGTGAATGCTTTAGTTCTGGTGTTTGGTTTTTCATTAAAGAGCTTCTGAAAACTTAGACACAATGCATGTGTAATAAGCTTCCGGGCTTCAGAGAACTGCATACAGTGGCTGAGACACATTCATCAGGGATGACCAAACGCGGCTGCAGATGTTTTTGCAGAGAGCTAGAAAAGCAGAGGGCATCAGAAACTCTTTTCTCTAAGCCAGTTTTCTGACCAAGGTTTAAACAGTGGTTAACAAGCCTTAATGATTTGATTCCAGATGGAATGAATGAGGTATAGGGTACTGATGTGGTATACATTTCCATGACATAGGGTAACGTGTGGCATTCTGCTATTTCTCTTTTGTAGATGAGGTAAATGAATCACAGACTCAGTAGCTCGTTTAAGAGATGTAGAGCTGAAACAAGAGTGTCTAATTTTTAATCCAATTCCCTTCCCACTATTTCTTAAGGGAAGGGGGGAGTTAAAGGGAAAACTGTAACTTGTCAAGTGAATTAAGAACAGCTTGGCTTTCGACCATCTTGACTTAGTTCTCTGCACAACACAAATGAGGTTATTTCTCCATTATTGCTAAAGGAACTGGGGACTTGAGCTCTGGGACTGGGTTTTGGCTTTCTGAAATTGCCAGAAGCACTATGTCTAAGGAATTATTTGTAACTTTTCTTTTTTACGTGTTAAACATTACATCCCTGGCTTTGGAAAACGAATGAATGAAAACAGTCAAGCAGCATTAAGGACCCCAGGGCTTAAGCATTCCTTTCCCACATGGGCAAGCTATACTGAAAGCTAGGCCTGACACAGTTACAAATGGATGGGTTGCTGTCCTGAGTGTGCAGGCTGTGTCAGCTGCTCCACGTACGGCTGGGTAGTAGCCGTGTGCTATCATTTGTCCTTCAGTGGTTGATGGCTTAGGGGCTTGTTCAACTGTGAATCTGTAAAAGATGGAACCTAAGTAGAGGGGACTGGGGCACGGAGGCCTCGTGCTGGAGGAGGCAAATGCTGATTTTGTAAAATGGGTTGGGTCTCCCAGGAATGATTTTTTTCTCACAAGCATGAATTGTTGCAAAGAGCACGCTTCCTGCTTCCCCGAGGCTTCCTTCTCATCCTTCTCATTGTGTGACCCCCTCTCACACATGATACCATCTGCTGTGCTTTGACAATGCCAGAAGGTTGACATCAGAAGGTGAACAGATGGGGCCTCCTGATCTTGAATTTTCAACCTTTACCCTTGTGAGAACTAAAGCTCCTTCCCTTGTTAAGAACCCAGTCTCATGGCCTTGATTGCCTGTTTGTTTGCATATCTGCTCATGTTCTTTTTCAGACATACTCTCACTTTACTATCCTAGCTAGAATTGAACTTGTGATGTTCCAGTATCAGCCAGTATGTAGCTAAAATATAGGCATGTGACACCATATTTAGCTTGGTTTTTCCCTTTTGTTTTCTAATTGAATCCAAAATACAGAAAGAACTGAACCTGAGATTTAGAAGTTGTAAATGCTTTTTGCATTTATTCCTCCTTCTCCTCCTCTTCCTTCCTTCCTTTCTTCCTTTCCTCCTCCTCCTCTTCCTCTCCTTCTCCTCATTCTCCTTCTCCTTCTCCCCCTCCTCCTTTTTCTCCTTCTCCTCCTCCTCCTCCTCCTTCTCCTTCTACTCCATCTCCTGTACCTTCCTCCTCCTTTCTCCTTCTCCCCCTCCTCCTTCTTCTCCTTCTACTCCATCTCCTGTACCTTCCTCCTCCTTTCTTCTTCTTCTTCTTCTTCTTCTTCTTCTTCTTCTTCTTCTTCTTCTTCTTCTTCTTCTTCTTCTTCTTCTTCTTCTTCTTCTTCTTCTTTCATCTTCCTCCTTCCTCTTCCTTTATTTTATTAGACTATTAACTTGAAATTTACTTTGGGGGAATTTCATACTTGCATACAATATATTATGATCACACACACCATCATTTTCTCCTCCAATTCCATTCTCAGTCCCCTTTACACTTACCCTCTCCTATCTTCATGTGATCTTAAAAAACCTGCACTGCTGTGACTAGTTAGTGCTACTTATATGTGTGTGCATGGGTATGTGGTCATCTACTGGAGTATGGGCAAACTGCTAGTAGCTACACCATATCACAAAAGGACAAAAAATGAATCTCCTTTCACAGTTGCAATCAATTGCCAACCGTACCTCACTTAGCAAGGTTCTCAAGAGATCCTGTCTTTCCCACGCTGGAATCCTGACAGACATGCCCCTGTGTGGGACTATAGCTCCTGTGAGCTCATGGGTACAGTGACCATGCCATTTCCACAAGACACCATTTCACATCAGTCTTCCCAGTCTCCTAGCATCTGCATTTTTCCTTCCTCCTCTTCCCCAATGTTCCCCAAGCTACTGTGGAGAAGCTGACAGATATGTCCCATTTAGGGCTGAGTATTATTAGAGTCTCTTATTATCAGCATGCTGACCAGTTAAAAGTCTCTTCTTTAGGTGCTGCTTACTTTTAAATGAAACATTTCTAGTTAAGATTGACAATGGCCCAGGCCCACAGTGTAAACATATATTTAGAAAGCAATTTGATAGCATGGGCCCTCTAGAGCCTAGGGTGGTTTTACCAGCCATGGGCTTTGGACAAGGTTTACAGTACTGTACAGGCATGGATGCTGTCCTGTGGAGCAGGCCTCAAATCCCATCAGAAATCAGACGGTTACCTCATAACAGTCATGCCAGGATTGTACTGACGGTTACATCTTACTGGGCAGGTGGGTATTGGAACACACAGGGTCCAGCGCACTGTAAGATCATTAATGTCTGTCTCTCCAGCATTATGAATAGCACATTCTGTCACCATGAACACTAGACAACAAGGAGGAATTTCCCTGTCAATTTGAGATTGGTTTCTCTATGTCCTAAAATCAAAATATACGACATCTTCGGAACTAGAGTCTTACCATTTAGTTATGGTGGTTAACCAAGAGCAAGGGCAGTAGCTTGTATTGTTCTGTTGGCACATGGTCCTCCCTGACCAATAACTCATAGCACTCATGCCTGGTACCGCAATTTTGTTCAATGGTCCATATTTTCTGGAAACAGCATGGAGTTTTCATACAGCGTGCCTCCATTTGAAGTCAGTTTTTAAAAAACAGATACTATGTTAGTTTTGAAGTTGGTTTTGAACTTAGTATGTTTCCATGGGATTTTTTTTGGTAAATTCTTAGTTTGGGTTAGTTGACTTCTCACCTTCTGCTCTCCACGATCCCACCGCTACCCCTGTGTAAATTGTCCACCCTCAGAATTCCCATTCCTTTATATCCCGTGTGTTCTGTCAGCCCCTCCAATTATCTTTTTTAATTGAGCTGCACGTTAGAAGGTTTCCATGTGTCTTCTTCACGTATTATTTCCTAACTTCTTTAACATTAGCTCCTCTCCTATCATAATTCTACCTCTATGCTTACATTTTATCTGTGATCTATTATCATCCCCCAATCAATGCAGCTCTCTTAATACCACCTTTCTACCCCTTGGAATTTTCGAGATCAACTTTAAATATAAAAATAAAGCATAAAGAAGCATTGACGTTACTGAAGTTACTGTGTCTCACAGAAACTCAAGTGACTATTCCAGATTATGCAAACGGTCTCCTCATTTTTATCAGCCTCACAGATGTGGGGCATTAAGATGATGACATCACGATCAGTATTAAATGGTATTATTCAAATAAAAACCTCAGAAAAAATTCATGCATTTAAAACAAGGAGTTCAAATAGTTAAGAAAATGAAGTCTATTGCCCAGTTAATTGCTGATTAATTCTACATTTCCTGTATAAAAATGACTTCAATTACAGTGTGCATTAAGGCCGTAAAACACATTTTGTGAAGGAAAACATTAAGCCGCCCTAGAATTGCCATCCTTGGACAGCAATTTACTGGCTATAAAATGTAAACATTAAGAGTTGACATCTACAAAATTAACTAAGGCAGAGTTCTTTCTCCTTCTTTCCCATCTCTATTTCTATTTGCCACTTACTCCCCAAACTAGGGTGTCAAGCAGTGACTTTTTTGAGACTTTTCATATCTTCTGCTGTGTGTCTACTTCCTCTGCATTGAAAGAATCCTTCCTAGAGAGAGAGAAGAGGGCACTGACAAGGATCGGGAAATAAACACAACTTGCAAGACCCCAAAGCAACCGAAACGTACAAGTTTTGAAAGGCCTCTCCCCAAGGTTACAATGCACGATATCTGAGAGGAGGGGGCTATGGTGGTAGATCTGTCTGGAGCCATTGTAGGACCTCTGGTAATACAGCTTTCATGGGCTTGTATCTCTCTTAGGATAAGCTTAGTTAGCATGCAGCTGCCGTTGACTCATGCTCCTGTAACTCAATGCTTCACTAAGCTAAACTTAGGTAGGACAGTTTCTTTGGTTTACCACTGGGACCCTTACAGAACTAAGGATGTGTTGAGGTGCAGTGGAACATATGGCCTCTGCAATGGTGTTAGGCATCATACCAAGGCTGAGTTCTATGAGGATGGAATGTGTGCATAGACAAGCCAATATTGCTGCCCACTCCCATATGCTGTAGGATGGTATGTCTCCTTGCTTGAATGGTGATTGCATTACTCCCTTAAATGAGTGGAGAGAGGCACATAGCCAAGGTCAAGGCATCTGAGAGTAAAGTGTCTCCAGGGAAAGTTACGAAGAAGCCTGTTTTCCTCTGTTTGGTATGGGAGTGGCATATAAATGAATGGCCACACACCAATATAAAGAACCCACCAAACCATATGGTGAAGCAAATAATATATTACAACTTTTGAAAGTAGCATGTATAAAAAAGGCTCATAGGCAGATTGTGGCTTCATTTGCATGGCCTATGTTGTAGGTAATAGGATATGCAACCGAGCCTCAACTCCAGAGAGGACTTGTTCTAGTATGGGAGAGATTACAAGAAGAAAACAGCCTAGATTCTGTCTTCTGCATTAGCCTCTTATTTGGCAGGAAATACAGAAAAGGGACAAAATGAAACAGAGGTGTTATGTTTCTATTTCTTCTAACTGAAAATGAAACAGAAAAGAGAATATAAGTTGGATCCATCTTAAAGATCCTTTCTCGGGACCCAGAAACCTGGATTCAGGTGAAGACTCAGACAGCCTAGAGAAAGAGAGTGAGGTAGAGGTGTTTGAAGGGGCCCCTCAGATCTGACCTTCAGTATGAAGGAAGAGAAGATTCATGACTTCCCGTGTTGATAGAGGGGGGCTTAATAATGGTTAAATGGTAAAGAAAATCAGAGAATTTGCTGAATTTAAACTGCTCAATTTGAGTTTCTTTTTGCTTGTTTGATTGTTGTTATTATTGTTGTTGTTGTTGTTGGTGTGTGTATGTGTATATGTATATGTGTGTGTTTTCAAGACAGGATTTACAGAACACTGACTGTCCTAGACTCATTTCATAGAGCAGGCTAGCCCCCTGCCTCTGCCTTCCAAGTGCTAAGATTAAAGGCTGAGTTGGGATTTTTAAACAAGCAATGAAAGATCCTTGCACAGACTATCATGTGAGGCAGTAAGCCATGGGGTTGATGTGTCATTCAAGACCCAAGGAAACAAAGAAACAGTAACAAAACTATACACCACTCCTTGAGCCAAAGCCTCCATAACAACAGATGAGACAACGGAAATGACGAAACTGGCTCATATGAGACGTTAGAGACACTTGATTATCACTGGCTGACATCTTCACTGGAAGATGGGGGAGGGGCATTGCTAAAACAGTTGGGCATTAGAAACACAGTTTCGTGTTCAGTTCACAGAGACTTAAGAAGGATGTTAATTCAGCAGTGATCCCAGGACTGATTAGGGAACCAAGTGGCTTGGCTAAGTACTGTGATGGGCTGTGGTCCCTAAAAGGCAGAAGCATCTTTTACAGATCTGAATAACTTTGTACAGTATGAAAAATGTTTGTGAAGTCCTAGAACAATGAAGAAGGAATGAGAAAAAGACAGCTCACAGGGAGTCTACCCTGGACACTCTAAGGCAAATGCTACAAGAATTGTGTCAAGAGAGAAATCCCAGAGAAAATATGAACAGAAGCTCAAATACTAAGCTAGTGAACTTCTGGAGGTGTTAACATCAAACAAACATTCACAAAAGACATAAGCGAGTAAACAGTAAAGGTTAAAAAAATAAGACGGAGCTTGTGCCAAGAGTAGGCAATTATTTTCCCAGAGTATGGCACACCCTGAAAGACCCATGGTGCCAGTTCCGGCTGGGCAGAGCACAACTCTGCTCCATCTTGGATCTTGTCTGGGTCCAGCTGTACAATCCAGATTCACCAAGACCTCCAAGACCAGTAGGAACAGTGGACCCATGGCAGCATCAGTTTACCTTAGACTGAGAAAACAGGACTGTCCGTGGGAAATGCTGTGAATTGTAAAGGGCTGGATGGGGCAATGACTCCTATCCGTGCACAAGATTGCTTTTGTGAGAATAAATTTATATAAGTGATGAGATATGTTAATGCTTCATTAGGCCTGGCTAAAATTTGTTTTTGGAATACCCATAGCTGTCCAAGACCATTTGACATGTGCCCTTATAACAACGGTGGGCCTTCACAGAAGTTGCTACTTTTTGTTTTTTTAAAAAAAAGTTTCTTTTGGAAAATCATCTGAAGAAAAAAAAAATTAGGAAAATCAGCAAACCACAAATTTCAACAAAGATGCCATGTCTAGATGAAAAAGGACATTCCCAGGAGCCAAACAGTTGTTAAGTAAAAAAAATCTCGGTGCCAAGAATAGGCTCTCTCCCTGTGAGTTGTTGGCCAGGAAGATTACTAAGTCCCACAAGCTATAAGGTTATTGCAACTGCTTTTGGATGTGAACCAGAATTGGATGATAAATGCATGTGCCTGAGAGCACTGCATGTTTTGGCTATGGGTCCTAGAGAAGTAAGGCTGGGAATGAGCTAGAAGCTCCTTCCCTGCTGGCTGGCTTTTACAGTTCTAGAAAACAGGATATTGCTAGGAGTCGTGGAAAAGGAAGAGCAAATTGGCCTTAGAATTCATGGAATGGGGCTTATCGGTTAGCACCACCATGATGAGTGTGCCTTGAGAGGCAGAGGCTCAGAGGACTGTGTGTCCTGGGAACTTCATCCAGCTGTGGGGTTTCGCTCTGCTTGCTGTTCTCATGCCACATCCTTCATAATCTGTGAGCTGTATGGAAACTCTAAGGGGGTTTGCAGCCCCTCACTGGGCAGTGTCATCGGCACCTACAATATTAATGATTGAATGCTTTCAAGCATTGCTGTTGGAGCAGATTAATGACCAACCAGCCCCCTTGGAAAGAAAGTGGAGACGCAGATTGTTAGTAAAGTTAGGTCAAGATGTTTTTGCTAGTGGCTTTGACATAGAAAATCTTAGGGTACAATTTAGAGTTCAGAAGGCACACTTTCGATTATTGAGAGGCAGATATTTTATTTGTTTGTTTTGTGGGGATAGAATTATTATTATTATTATTATTATTATTATTATTATTATATTTATTTATTTACATCCCAAATGTTGACTACCTCCTGGTCCACCCACACAGAGTTCTTCCCCCATCCCTCCTCCACTTCACCTATGAGAGGGTACTCCCCCACCCTGGGCATTTCTCTTCCCTGAAGCATCAAGTCTCTATAGGATTAAGTTCATCCTCTCCTGGTGAAGCCAGACAAGGCAGTCCTCTGCTACATATGTGCCAGGAGACTTGGACCAGCCATGTGTACTTTTTGGTTGGTACTTTAGTGAGAGAGGGATATGTTTAAGGCCAGGAAGCAAGAACAACGGCAGCCTGACCACTGGCTGACATGCCTCTCTTGCTAAACCTGGCCTGGTGATCAATGTGATGATCAATTCCTTGTAACCATTTTTGCCGTCAGCTTCCTGATAGGATTTAATAAAAAAAAATGTTAAAGAGCAGATCTGCATCCTGGGGATTTGAAGTAGAAATCACTGTTTGTCATATAAAAGTTTACATTTGTGATTCTCTTAAGATTTTTTTTAAATACAATTACTTTTAAAGATAAATAATAAAATAATTGATCCTTTCTTTGCAACCACAAATTACACTCTGCCGATGAGAGAAACTGGCTGAGAAAATTACCTTGCTTGCTTACACTTTGTTAATCTATAACAAGTTTCTTAGTTACAAATGTATGTGAATTCTTGGGAATAATATTTTTTACTACATAATACATAAAGAATTTGATCATGTGAGGGTATTAGGGAATATATTTTTCTACATATACTCATTGTCATCATTCAATTAAAGAAAAATAGAATGTAACCCCATTGTGATTTCTGTACTGCTTGACAGATTCTGCTGGGATATATAAGCTGTGGGAGAAAATGTAAAGTTGTTGTAGGTTGCTCGTTGGAGCTTTGCTCTCTCCACCTAATGTTTGTGTGTATATGTATGTAAATTGGTTGGAGCTTTCCTCCATCCACCCAAAGTGTGTGTGTGTGTGTGTGTGTGTGTGTGTGTGTGTGTGTGATTCTTTCACCCTTTCTATTCTTTTTTTTTTTGCATGTGTCCCCAATGAATCTACAAGGAGTTTTTTTTTTTTTTACTGCCCCCTCCCCTGAATCATTTCTCAGGCCCCAGTCAACCTCCAACTCTATACCCTGTCTCAGTTTACCCTGGATGTCAAAGTTGGTCTTTGACAGGCTATAAACTTCTGGTGGAGAATTATCACCAATATTTTGAAATTACTACATGTCACATGCCAAAATCCAAGGTAAGATGTGCCTACTTGTGCAATATTGGCAAAACAGTGATGGGTGTAACTGCTGCTGTATGATTGGGCACAGGGCTCACTTCACAGGCAGGAAATCTCATTTAGTACTGTAAACCAGTGAGACTGGAACAGAGGAATAGGACATAACAACTTTCCCAAACAACTTAATAAGATGTTTCAGAAGGTAACAAATGGAATATTCTTTTTAAATCTGAGGTTGGGTAGATAGTTCAGTCAGTAAACAATTTGTCATGAAAGCATGACAATTTAAGTTTGGTCCCTAGCAGCAATGTAAAAGTACATGTGTGGGAGCCCACATCTGTAATTCCAGCACTGGAGAGACGGAGACAGAAGATCCCTGCAGTTCATTGACTGAGTTCCAGGTCCCATTGAGAGACACGGTCTCAAAATTCGAAGACTGATGGCTTGAGTGAGTGGCACCCAAGGTCAACCTTCAACCTCTACATACATGCGTGCATGCATACATATATCCACAAATGCATACACATACGAAATCATGCATGCATTGCAGAATTCAAGAATCTTCAGCAAAGCTTCTAAGGGCTTTATGGTTGGAGCATATTAAGGATTCGTTTCTTCCCACTTCCAGAATACAAAGTAGTGGTTGTCTTGAGATCTCTTAAAACCATATATACCTTATTTGGATATACTACCAAGGCTCATAGCAACTATCTCAGTTTTTCTGAAAACTCATTGTCTAGGCTGATGCACAAACAGCTCTTTTAGCATTCTGTTAAACTCCACCCCCACAGTTACCTGGCAACAGCCAGGTATGCTCCTCCCTACAGTTACCTGGCAACAGCCAGGTAGGCCTGGCCCACTATAAAAGGGGTTACTTGCCCCCTCCTCGCTCTCTTGCTCTCTTGCTCTCTCTTGATCTCTTTTATTTATTTATTTATTTATTTATTTATTTATTTTAATTTTTAATTTTTATTTTTCATTTATTTTCTATTTTTTTATTTTTTATATTTTACTTACATTTCAGATGCCATCCCCTTTCCCCATTTCCCCTCCCTAGAAAACCCCTATCGAATGTCCCTTTTTCCTTTTTGCTTTTATACATTTTTTAAAAATGTTAATCAAAGGCTTTATATGTTTGGTAACGCTCCATCAGAAGTGTAACCCAATACCCAACCTCGATATATAAACTATCTTTGACTGGTGGAGAGACGTGAACATCTGCCTCCATGTCCCCCCCTCTCTTTCTCTCTCTCATCACCTAGCTTCACCCTTCCTGTTAAAATAAAACTTTTCTCTCAAAATACAATTAGAGCATAATTATTCCTAATTGTACCAGTGAGGTACAAGATAGTCCTAATACCCAGTCCATCATTTTGTTGACTAACCAGAACCTCTGTCATCTCTCTTAACTAAAACATTTAGTTTTGAACCTGTCTTTTTTCTTTGCTTTAGAATGAATGTCAGCTGAAAACCATCCACTCAGATCTTTTCTCTCAAAGTAAATAGTCAGGATTGGCTATGAGACTATAAGTTTTCAACCCTGTCAGAAATCCGGAATGACTGAGTTAACTGAAATTATGGGAAGCACTAAGCATAGCTTCTAAAACTTAGCCAATTTATAGAGACCACTGAACACCTGGAAAGCCCCTATACTACCGAACGTTGGAGCATCAAATCTTCAGCCTTCTGGCCCAGAATCATCTGACAGACATTAGTGATGCAGAATTATAAAGGGCTGATTACTCTGTCTAGGCAGATATAATCAGTCTATTCTGCAAGTGTGTTTTTTTTCTGGACAGTAATTTGTCTGTAGATGGAAAGAGACAATTCTTGCCTAGTGGCTGTCACCACACAACTGTCATAACTCCAAGGACGCTCAATTTCTTCTTAGAATCCATGACAGGAAGCTGTCAGGAGCAGACAGGTCTCTAATCAAAATGAATATTAATATATAAATATTTGTAGCGTCAATTCTATGGACTTCTGACGTTTTGAAAACCAACTATCCATGTAAGGTAACCTGGACTGTTGTCTGTTAACTCCTCTTGGCTATTTCTAAATAAAATATGGAAAACACCTTAACAATAAACTCAAAGCCATGAATTTGCTATAGTCCCTTAACTCATAGGCTAACCATCCCAAATCAGTTTAAAAAGTTTAAGAAGGACTGGGTCTCATAGAAACTGGAAAATCACACCCTCATAGAAGTACAAGGAGGGGGGATGGGATAAGGGGTTCCTGGGTGGTGGTGGGAATGGGATAAGGGGTTCTTGGGTGGTGGGGGGAATGGGATAAGGGGTTCCTAGGTGGTGGGGGGAATGGGATAGGGGGTTCCTAGGTGGTGGGGGGAATGGGATAAGGGGTTCCTAGGTGGTGGGGGGAATGGGATAGGGGGTTCCTAGGTGGTGGGGGGAATGGGATAAGGGGTTCCTGAGTGGTGGGGGGAATGGGATAAGGGGATAAAATTTGAAATGTAAATATTACAATCAATTTTAAAAAGGGAAAAAAGGAGAAGTTGTTAGAACCAACATCTTTAAAAAAATATCAGCCCTCTAGGAAAAAAATTTTTTTTCTTAATACTAAAACTTGTTCTGAGAATTGTATACTGCAGAATACACAGCCTTGGTGTATCTACTCATCAAGCATACTGAGCAGACCTGCCCAAACCTCCGATGTCTGGGAATTCCATCAGGATGCAGTGAAGACACAGTGTCAGAGGCTTATCAATTTACTTTCCCCCCAACCCCTCTTCTAATATCTCAATTCCCATAATCAGCTTGAAGAAATTAAAGAAGAGTCAATGCCCCTATTCCCTGGGCTTGGGGACTAAGGTGGTTAATATTGGTCTGTCTTTCTAGGGAAAAGTAGTGGTTTTGTTGGAACAGGGAAGATTAGCTAGGACTTATTGCATAGCCATAACCTATTGGTAGACATCTGTATAATTAATATCAAGATGAAGTTATAATTTCTTAAATGGTACAAAATTTACTTTGATTTCAAATTTAAGGTTTTCATTAGTATGAGCTTCTTATTGATATAAAAGTGAGATGAATATTGATACTCTCATGGGCATTGTGCCTGTATAACACATTTAGGAATACAAGGCTCTCTTGATCTCTTGATCCCTCTGTCTTCACACCCCTTTCCCCTTCCCTTCCCCCCTTTCCACCTACTCATGGCCAGCTTCTCTTCTCTTCTCTTCTCTTCTCTTCTCTTCTCTTCTCTTCTCTTCTCTTCTCTTCTCTTCTCTTCTCTTCTCTTCTCTTCTCTTCTCCCCTCCCCTCCCCTCCCCTCCCCTCCCCTCCCCTCCTCTTCTCTCTCTCTTTATCTCCCCTCTCTTCTCTCTATCTCCCTTCCCCTTCTCTCTCTCTTTCTTTCTCCCCCTCTCCTCCTCTATCTCTACCTCTCTCTGCCCCTACTATCCTCTTAACTCCCCTCCCCATGCCCTGAATAAACTCTATTCTATACTATACTGATAAGTGGCTGGTTCCTCAGGGGTAACGGATGCCTCGACATGGGCCAGTTGAGACATCCCCTTCCTCCATACCTCACCACACACCCACAGAACATACTCTTTATCTCCATCTTTTTATAAACACATCAAGATCTATAATTTTATACATAACCTTTGGTGCTTGGGATGTGTGCGGCACATAGGATGGTTTTGTGTTTCATTTACCTTGCTCCTAAAGGTGGATCATGGATCATATGCTGGAATTCACTTATTTTCTCTTTTACAAATGTCAATACTCTTTAACCAACCAACCAAGCAAGCAAACAGTTTCTACCTTCTTCTTGGGATTCGGTGGAGATTGAATGCTTGACCTAGGCCAGTAGGTCACAACGTTCTAGTTTCCATCTGACCACTCAACCATGAGCCCCATAAACCTCAGTAAATACACAACATTCTATCCATATACAGGAAGGAGAAAATTCACCAGATTCTGAATTCTCTCGTATTTCTTCAGCTCCTACTGTCTTTGTCTCAAGGTAGGATCATATTCCATAAACCCCAGGCACATGCCATCCATTCCATGTCCCACAGCCTCACGAGTCAGGGTGTGAGATGACTGCATTGCCTATTTATACTCTTTTCCAGATCCATCTATTCAAAGTCAATGGGCCCATGTGACCTTGGGCTGAAACATCTGAAGTCAAGAGCCCAAGCAAACTTTTCAAGTTTCAGTGTTGGTTTGATCACGGCATTTGTGTTATACCAAAGAGTTGACAAACATTCTTCTCATCCATTTGGTAATTTTTTTTTTACACTAACTCAAGAAAATGTAAATTAAATTTTATTTACTATAGGGAAATCTATGCTTTAGGACTGAATCAACAAAGCATGAAAAAAATGTGAGAGATACTGTAACAACTAGAACTAGCACACACTATTTATCGGTAGACCAGGCTGGCCTCGAACTCAGAAATCCGCCTGCCTCTGCCTCCCAAGTGCTGGGATTAAAGGCGTGCCCCACCACCGCCCGGCTTCCTTTGTGTTTTTAATTGGATATTTTCTTTATTTACATTTCAAATGTTTTTCCCTTTCCTGGTTCCCCCCCCAAAACCCCCATACTATCTCCCCTTCCCCTGCTTCTATAAGGGTGTTCCCCCACCCATCCACCCACCCACCCACTCCCACCTTTCTGCCCTGGCATTCCCTTACACTGGGTCATCAAGCCTTCCCAGGACCAAAAGCCTCTCCTCCCATTGATGCCCGATAAGGCCATCCTCTACTACATATGCTACTGGAGACATGGGTTCCTCCATGTGTACTCTTCGGTGGTTTAGACCCTGAGAGCTCTTGGGGATCTGGTTGGTTGATATTGTTGTTCTTCCTATGGGGTTGCAAACCCCTTCAGCTCCTTCAGTCCTTTCTCTAACTCCTCTATTGGTGACCCAGTGCTCAGTCCAGTGGTCAACTGCGAGCCATCCGCTTCTGTCAGACTCTGGCAGAGCTTTTCAGGAGACAGCTGTATCAGGCTCCTGTCAGCATGCACTTCTTGGAGTCCACAATAGTGTCTGGGTTTGGGACTGTAAATGGGATGGATTCCCAGGTGGGGCAGTCTCTGGATGGCCTCTCCTTCAGTCTCTGCTCCACACTTTGTCTCCATATTTCCTCCCATTAGTATTTTATTCCCCCTTCTAAGAAGGATGGAAGCACCCACACTTTGGCCTTTTTTCTTCTTGAGCTTCATGTGGTCTGTGAATTGTATCTTGGGTATTCCAAGCTTTGGGGCTAATAATGCACTTATCAGTCAGTGCATACCAAGTGTGTTCTTTTATGATTGGGTTACCTCATTCAGGATAATATTTTCTAGTTCCATGAATTTGCCTAAGAATTTCATAAATTCATTGTTTTTAATAGTCGAATAGTACTCTATTGTGTAAATGTACCATATTTTCTGTATCCATTCCTCTGTTGAAGGACAACTGGGTTCTTTCCAGCTTCTGGCTATTATAAAAAGGGCTGTGATTAACATAGTAGTACATATGTCCTTGATATATGTTGGAGCATCTTTTGGGTATATGCCCAAGAGTGGTATAGTTGGGTCCTCAGGTAATAGTCTGTCCAATTTTCTGAGGAACTGCTGACTTCCAGAGTGGTTGTACAAGCTTGCAATCTCACCAACAATGGAGGAGTGTTCCTCTTTCTCCACAACCTCACCAGCATCTGCTGTCACCTGAGTTTTTGATCTTAGCCATTCTGCCTAGTCTGAGGTGGAATCTGGGGTTGTTTTGATTTGCATTTCTCTGATGACTAATGATGTTGAACATTTCTTTAGGTGTTTCTGAGCCATTTGGTATTCCTACGTTGAAAATATTTAGCTCTGTACCCATTTTTAATAGGGTTATTTGATTCTCTGGAGTCTAATTTCTTGAGTTCTTTGTATATATTGGATATTAGCCCTCTATCAGATGTTGGATTGGTATAGATCTTTTCCAAATCTGTTGGTTGCCATTTTGTCCTATTGAAAGTGTCCTTTGCCTTACAGAAGCTTTGCAATTTTATGAGGTCCCATTTGTCAATTGTTAATCTTAGCTATTGGTGTTCTGTTCAGGAAAATTTTCCCTGTGCCCATGTGTTTAAGGCTCTTCCCCACTTTCTCTTCTATTATTTCAGTGTATCTGGTTTAATGTGGAGTTCCTTGATCTACTTGAACATGAGCTTTGTACAAGGAAATAAGAACAGATTGATTTGGATTCTTCTACATGCTGACCTCCTGTTGAACCAGCACCATTTGTTGAAACTGCTGTCTTTTTTCCACTGGATGATTTTAGCTCCTTTGTCAAAGATCAAGTGACTATAGGTATGTGGGTTCATTTCTATGTCTTCAATTCTATTCCATTGAACTACTTGCCTGTCTACTATACAGTTTTTGTCACTATTGCTCTTTAATACGGCTTGAGGTCAGGGATGGTGATTTCCCTAGAAGTCCTTTTATTGTTGAGATTAGTTTTCACTATTCTGGGTTTTTCTTCATTCCAAATGAATTTTTAAATTTCTCTTTCTAACTGTATGAATAATTAAGTTGGAATTTTGATGGTGATTGCATTGAGTCTGTAGATTGCTTTCAGCAAGATGGCCATTTTTACTATATTAATCCTGCCAATCCATGAGCAAGGAGTGTTCTTTCCATTTTCTGATGTCTTCCTCAATTTCTTTCTTCAGAGACTTGAAGTTCTTATCATACATATCTTTCAATTTCTTGGTGAGAGCTACACCAAGATATTTTACATTACTTGTGACTATTGTTTCCCAAATTTCTTTCTCAGCCTGTTATCATTTGTGTGGAGGAAGGCTACTGATTTGTTTGAGTTACATTTATATCCACCGAATTTTCTGAAGTTGTTTATCTTGTGTAAGAATTCTCTGGTATAATTTTGGGGGTTACTTATGTATACTATCATGTCATACACAAATAATGATATCTTAACTTCTTCCTTTCAAATATGTATCCCTTTGGCCTCCTTTGGTCATCTAATTGCTCAAGCTAGAACTTCAAGTACTATATTGAGCCGGGCAGTGGTGACGCATGCCTTTAATCTCAGCACTTGGGAGGCAGAGGCAGGCAGATTTCTGAGTTCGAGGCCAGCCCGGTCTACAGAGTGAGTTCCAGGACAGCCAGAACTACACAGAGAAATCCTGTCCCGAAAAACCAAAAACCAAAAAAAAAAAAAAAAAAAAAAAAAAAAAAAAAAAAGTACTATATTGAATAAATGGGGAGAATGTGAGCAGCCTTGTCTAGTCCCTGAATTTAATGAGATTGCTTGAAGTTTCTCTCCATTTAGTTTTATGTTGGCTACTGGTTTGTTTGCTGTATATGATATATATACAAAAAAGCAAATACATATACATATAAAAATGTACATATACATATAAAAATGTACATATACATTTTTATATGTATATGTATTTGCTTTTACTATGTTTAGGTATGGGCCTTGAATTCCTGATCTTTCCAAGATTTTTACCATGAAGGGGTATTGAATTTTGTCAAATGCTTTTCCAGCTTCTAACGAGATGATCCTGTGGTTTTTTTTCCTTTGAGTTTGTTTATATAGAGAATTATGTTAATGGATTTCCATTTATTGAACCATCCCTGCATCCCTGGGATAAAGCCTACTTGGTCATAATGGATGATTGTTTTGATGTCTTCTTGGATTTGTTTTCAAGAATTTTATTGAGTATTTTTGCACTGATACTCATTAGGGAAATTGGTCTGAAGTTCTCTTTCTTTGTTGACTCATTGTGTGGTTTAGGTATAAGCATACTAGTGGATTCATAGAACGAATTGTGTAGTGTTCCTTCTGTTTCTATTTTGTGGAATAGTTTGAAAAGTATTGGTATTGGGTCTTCTTTGAAGATATGATAAAATTATGCACTAAACCCATCTGGTCCTGTGCTTTGTTTGGTTGGGAGATTTTTAATGACTGCTTCTATTTCTCTAGGAGTTATGGGACTGTTTAGATGGTTTATCTGATCCTGATTTAATCTTGGTACCTGGTATCTGTCTAGAAAATTTTCATCTAGATTTTTCAGTTTTGTTGAGTATAGGCTTTTGTACTAGGATCTGATGATTTTTGGATTTCCTTGGTTTCTGTTGTTATGTCTCCCATTTAATTTCTGATTTTGCTAATTTAATACTGTCTCTCTGCCTTCTGATTATTCTAGCTAAGGTTTATCTATCTTGTTGATTTTTTTTCAAAAAACCAGCTCCTGGTTTTGTTGATTCTCTGTATAGTTCTTTTTGTTTCTACTTGGTTGATTTCAGCCTTGAGTTTGATTATTTTTTGCCATCTACTCCTTTTAAGTGTTTTGTTTCTTTTTGTTCTAGAGATTTTAGGTGTGCTGTTGAGCTGCACATGAAATACTTTTCAAACTACTCCACAAAATAGAAACAGAAGGAACACTACACAATTCATTCTATGAATCCACTAGTACATCTATACCTAAGCCACACAAAGAGACAACAAAGAAAGAGACCTTCAGTTGTGCTCCTCTAGTTTCTTTTTGGAGACACTTAGAGCTATGAGTTTTCCTCTTAGCACTGCATTCATTGTGTCCCATATGTGTGGGTATTTTGTGCCTTCATTTTCATTAAATTCTAAAAAGTCTTTAATTTCTTTCTTCATTTCTTCCTTGACCAAGTTATCATTGAGTAGAGCATTGTTCAACCACCATGTGTATGCGGGCTTTCCTTTGTTTTTGTTGTTTTTGAAGACCAGCCTTAGTCCGTAGTCATCTGACAGGATGCATGGGATTATTTCACTCTTCTTGTATCTGTTGAGGCCTGTTTTGTAACCAGTTTGACCAATTATATGGTTGATTTTGAAGAAGGTATCATGAGGTGCTGATGAAATGTTCTATAGATATCTGTTAAATCCTTTTTGGTTTATAACTTTTGTTAGTTTCACTGTGTCTCTGTTTAGTTTGAGTTTCCATGATCTATCTATTGATGAGAGTGGTGTGTTGAAGTCTCTCACTATAATTATGTGAGGTACAATATGTGCTTTGAGCTTTAGTAAATTTTCTTTTATGAATGTGGGTGCCCTTGAATTTGGAGCATTCATGTTGAGAATTGAAAGAGTTAATCTTGGTAGATTTTTTTTTTTTTTGACGAGTTCTTCTTTATCCTTTTTGATAACTTTTGGTTGAATGTTGATTTTATTTGATATTAAAATGGCTACTCCAGGTTGTTTCTTGGGGTTATTTGCTTGGAATTTTTCCCAGCTTTTTACTCTGAGGTAGTGTCTGTCTTTGTAACTGAGGTGTGTTTCCTTTATGTAGCAAAATGCTGGGTCCTGTTCACATATCTAGTATGTTAGTCTATGTCTTTTTATTGGAGAACTGAGTCCATTGATGTTAAGAGATATTAAGGAAAAGTGATTGTTGCTTACTGTTATTTTTGTTGTTAGAGGTGGAATTGTGTTTGTGTGGCTATCTTCTTTTGGGTTTGTTGAAAGAAGATTACTTTCTTGCTTTTTCTAGAGTGTAATTTCCTTCCCTGTTTTAGAGTTTTCCATCTATTATCCTTTGTAGGGCTGGATTTGTAGAAAGACATTGTGTAAATTTATTTTTGTCATGGAATATCTTGGTTTCACCATCTATGTTAATTGAGAGTTTTTCTGGGTATAGTAGCCTGTGCTGGCATTTGTATTCTCTTAGGGTCCATATGACGCCTCCCCAGCATCATCTGGATTTTATAGTCTCTGGTGAGAAGTCTGATGTAATTCTGATAGGTCTGCCTTTATATGTTACTTGACCTTTTTTCCTTACTGCTTTTAATATTCTTTCTTTTTTTGTGCATTTGGTCTTTTGATTATTTTGTGACAGGAGAAATTTGTTTTCTAGTCCAGTCTATTTGGAGTTCTGTAGTCTTCTTATATGTTCATGGGCATCTTTTAGGTTAGGGTAGCTTTCTTCTGTAATTTTGTTGAAGACGTTTGCTGGCCCTTTGAGTACAGAATCTTCATTCTATTCTATACTATTATCCTTAGGTTTGGTCTTTTCACTGTGTCCTGGATTTCCTAGATATTTTGGATTAAGAGCTTTTCAAATTTTGTGTATTCTTTGACAGTTGTGTCAATGTTTTCTATGGTATCTTCTGCCTCTGAGATTCTCTCTTCTATCTCTTGTATTCTGTTGGTGATGTTTGCATCTCTGATTCCTGATCTCTTTCCCAGGCTTTCTATCTCCTGGGTTGTCTTCCTTTGTGATTTCTTTATTGTTTTTATTCCATTTTTAGATCCTGGATAGTTTTGTTCAATTTCTTCACCTGTTTGGTTGTGTTTTCCTGTAACTCTTTAAGGGATTTTTGTGTTTCCTCCTGAAATTCTGTGATCCTGTGTATCTTAGAACACCTAGGAGTCAAGCTTTTCCTGGGTATTGTGGGACTAGGTACAGAGCCAGCACCCAAGGTTTTCTCAGGGCACAGGCTCAGACCAGAAGGAAGTTCCACTGGCCAGGCATGGGTTTCTGTGTTCCTGAATCCCAGGGGACCCAGTTACTCCGGGTGTTGGGGAAGATGTTGTGTCCTTCTCACTTGTGATCCTGGGTGTATTAGAGCACCTAGGAATCAAGCTTCCTCTAGGTGTTGTGGGTCCAAGGTCTGCTCAGGGGGCAGGCTCAGACTGGAAGGAAGATTTTCTCCTTTGTAAATTTCATGTCCACAAATTCAGTCTAATTTGACACTGTACCTCTTTATCCCTGCTGTTCATGTTCATATACAATACCCAGTTCTCTGTTGACACATACTGGAAAGAAACCATAAGGTTTTTGTCGTTGTTGTTTTTGGAAGTGCCTTCTCAAAATGGTTCTCTGTCATCTGGAGACAATTGAGAGGGCAGTGGGGCAAGCTTTCTAGAGACAAATAAGCATAGAGCCTGATGGAAAGAATTGACTATACATGTGCTGTATACTCTTGAGATGCCAGAAGCAGCGGGATGATTACAGTGTCCAGTGTCCAGGCACCAGGCATTGGAGAGAATAAAATTTACTGTCACATTATATGTGGGAAATGTTGGAGTATAGAAATGACTATGATTGTTTGAAGGGAGTGGCACTGTTAGGAGGTATGTCCATGTAGGAGTAGGTGTGGCCTTGTTGGAAGAAATATGTCACTGTGAATGTGGACTTTGAGACCCTCCTCCTAGCTACCTGAGAAATTTAATCTTCTCCTGGCTGCCTCTGGAACAAGCTATTAAACTCTCAGCAACTCCAGTGCCATGCCTGCCTGGATGTTGCCATGCTTCCCATCATGATGATAATGGACTGAACCCCAGAACCTGCAAGCCAGCCCAAATTAAATGTTGTCCTTTATAAGAATTGCCTTGGCCATGATGTCTCTTCACAGCAATAAAAATTCTAAGACAATGACTAAATGAGGAAACTCTCCCTTTGAAGTTAGCATTGATTCTCCTCCCCCCATTGAGATGAAATCTTATCATTCTGCCAGGTTGATCATGAACTTATAGCTCAGGTGATCCCCTGTCTCAGACTTCTGAATAGCTAGGATTATATAAATATGTCAACCATACGTGAATGTTTTTCTTTTAACAATTGCATTTGAATATATTTAAAGTTTTGGACACATTCATTCACTTTAAAAATGTACTGCAATCCTATTCACCCCATTATCATCTCTTATCCCCCAACTGGACTGACCCCAATTACTCCTCCTCCTTTTAGTGGTTACAGGTATTCACACCAGTTGTGTGTCCATGACTGTAACAGCCACACCAAGCCATGCCCAGAAGACAATCTTTCACACTGCTCCACCCACTCCCCCTACCCCCCCCCCCCCCCCCCCCCCCCCCCCCCCCCCCGTTTCTGGTTCTGCAGTGAATCCAGGGCCTTGGGCTGGGGGAAGTAACACCAGTGTCCCATTTAGGGCTGAGCACTGAACAGTTCCTTATTCTTAGCACTCTCACCAGTTTGGCAGTGGTTCCAGAGCTAGTGTGTGTGTGCTTCTGTGTGTGTATGCATGCCACTGCTATTAACCATCACCTACTGAAAACAGCAAATTCTTTGGCCAGGGCTGAGAGCCACACTATCCTATGGGTAAAGATATAAATACTTAAAAGGCCCTCAGACAATACATCATCTTAGGTTCCCCTCTGAGCACTTTAACCTTCCCACTGCTGGATTTTTACCAGGCTTGCATGTATTTCATCCCACAAGCAGGCCTTAAATCAAATCAGAAAATGGTTAATTACCCACAACAATCACATGACTAGTGCACTGATGCACATATTTTCCTGGTAGGTCTGTATTGTTTAGCCATGGTCTATAGGAGAGTGAACTTTTCTCCCTCAGCACTTTTTTCCTCTCCCTTCTGGTACTATAGATGCAGCTACAAGGAGCAGTGCTTCAAGGTCAGTTCCTTCTGGATCTCCCTGTGTCCTACATCCAAATTGTGTGGTGTCTTCAGGAAGAAGTCCTTACTATTTAGTTCTAGTGGGCAACCAAGAGCAAAGACAATAGTATGTGTTGTTTGGGATAGGTCTGCATTCCTGGATTTAAGTTATCTTGCAACATACTAAACACTGTGTGCAATTGAGTCTAATTTGCAACCAATTTTCCAAATAGAAGTAAATTTCACAGATTTTGTTTATTTTATTTTTTAACAGAAAAATATAAACTGTTATTAGGTTAGAATACAGTTCCAGGAACTGTTTTATATGTAAATTGTCTAGCTTTTGTTTTATATACATATGTGGAACATACAATTGTACAATTATTTTTGATTCTATAATTCTATTTCCAAGTTTCTGTGAGCTTCTATGCTGATTGCCCCTACAGAATGTACCCTGTGAGTAACTTTGTGCTAACTGGCAAGCCTACATTTTTTTTTTTTTTTACTTACAAAATAGAGAAGACTGTATTTGTTTTTCCTAATACACAAAAATACAAAATGATTCAAAGAAATTTGCCAGTTTTAAATAGAAGTAAATATGTATAAATAATGCCTTATGTTAAATATGAAAACTCCAGATTTTGAAATTTATTGACATCTTATTTTTTCATATTTTCAAGCTCTGAGTATTTTTTTAATGCTTGAGATGCTGTCAAACTGGAAGGAGGGTAACGGGGAACAAGAAAAGAAAAGGAAAATAGTAAGGAGTTCCTTCTGGTTCATAACTGTGACACTGGGGCAGTGGAAGTGCTCTAGCCACAAGCTTGACTCCCAGGCTCACAGGTGAGACACACCACCCCCCAGCCCCAATACCTGGCCTAACTAGGACCCCCACAGGGCCCAGCAGATGCATGACCTATCCACCCTGCCAGAGACACATCTTCCTTCCAGGTCTGCAACTCTGCCCCAGGGCAGATCTGGTGCTCCAGAAACCCACATCAAGAAACAGCTTGAATCCCAGGAAGTTTGTCACAACCAGGCTCACAGGCTCACAGATTGGGCACTTCAGACACCCTCTCACACCCAAGTCCATCATAACCAGGCTCAGAAGAGAGATAGGCTTCAGTTTGACATAGCAAGGTCAGTTGACACCAGAGATAACCAGATCGAGAGGAGCATAAACAAAACCACGCACAACAGAAAGCAATGCCACTTGGAACCACCAGAACCCAGGTCTCCCACCACAGCAAGCCCTGGGCGCCCTACCACACCTGAAAAAGCAAGATTCTGACCTAAAATTCCATCTCATGAAGATGATGGAGGACCTTAAGGAGGACATAAATAACTCCCTTAAAGAAATGCAGTAAGAACAGGTAAACAGGTAGAAGCCCTTAAAGAGGAAACACATAAATCACTTAAAGAAATAAAGGAAAACACAACCAAACAGGTAAAGGACTTGAGCAAGATCACCCAGGATCTCAAAATGGGAATAGAAACAGTAAAGAAATAACAGATGGAAAACCTAGGAAAGAGATCAGGAGTCACCAACAGAGTACAAGAGATAGAAGAGAGAATCTCAGGCATAGAAGACACCATAACTCAATTCTCCAATGAGCAGACATAGGGTAACAGACTGGATACATAAACAGGACCCAGCATTCTCTGCATATAGGAATCACACCTTAGTGACAAAAACAGACACGAACTCAGAGTAAAAGGCTGAAAAAAAATTCAAGCAAATGGTCCTAAGAAACAAGCTGGAGTAGCCAATCTAATATCCAATAAAATAGACTTTCAATCAAAAGCTATGAACGGAGATAGGGAAGGACACATCATACTCATCAAAGGAAAAATCCACCAAGATGATCTCTCAATTCTGAACACCTATGCCCCAAATGCAAGGGCAACGGCATTCATAAAACAAACTTTACTGAAGCCCAAAGAACACATTGCACCTCACACAATAATAGTGGGCAACTTCAGCACCCCACTCTCACCACTAGGCAGATCATTAAAACAGGAACTAAACAGAGACAGTGAAACTAACCAAAGTTATGCATCAAAGGGATTTAACAGATATCTACAGAACATTTTACCCTAAAACAAAAGAATGCACATTCTTCTCAGCACCTCATGGTACCTTCTCCAAAATCAAACATATACTCAGACACAAAACAGGCCTCAAAAAATATAAGAAGATTGACATAATCCCATGCATTCTATCAGATCATCATGGACTAAGGTTGGTCTTCAATAACAACAAAAGCAACAGAAAGCCCACATATTCATGGAAGTTGAACAACTCTCTATTCAATGATAACTTGGGAGAAATAAAGAAATTAAAGATTTTCTAGAATTTAGTGAAAATGAAGGCACAGCATACCCAAACCTATGGGACACAATGAAAGCAGTACTAAGAGGAAAATTCATAGTCCTGAGTGCCTTCATAAAAAAAAAAAAAAAAAAAAAAAAAAAAAAAAAAAAAAAAATGGAGAGATCCTACACCAGCAACTTAACAGCACATTTCTAGAACAAAAAGAAGTAAACACACCCAAGAGGAGTAAACAGCAGGAAATAACCAAACTCAGGGTTGAAATTAACCAAGTAGAAACAAAGAGATCTGTACAGAATATTAATAAAACTAAGAACTGGTTCTTTGAGAAAATCAACAAGATAGATAACCCCTTAGCCAAACTAACTAAAGGGCACAGAGACAGTATCCAAATTAACAAAATCAGAAATGAAAAGGGAGACATAATAACAGAAACTGATGAGGTTCAAAAATAATCAGATCCTACTACAAAAGCCTATAGGCAACACATCTGAAAAATCTAGATGAAATGGTTGATTTTCTAGGCAGATACCAGGTACCAAAGTTCAATCAGGACCAGATAAACTATCTAAAGAGTCCTACAACCCCTAAAGAAATAGAAGCAGTCCTTAAAAATCTCCCAATCAGAAAAAGCCTAGGGACAGCTGGTTTTAATGCAGAATTCTATCAGACTTTCTTCAACCAATACTTCTCAAACTGTTCTACAAAATAGAAACAGAAGCAACATTACCTAATTCATTCTATGAAGCCACAATTATGCTGATACCTAAATCACACAAAGTCTGAACCAAAAATGAAAACTTCAGACCTATTTTGCTTATGAATATTGATGTAAAAATACTCAATAAAAGTCTCATAAACTGAATTTGAGAACATATCAAAATAATCACCACGATAAACTAGGCTTTATCCCAGGGATACAGGATTAGTTTAATATACAGAAATACATCAACAAAATTGACTATGTAAACCAAGTCAAAGGAAAAAATCACATGATTATCTCATTAGATGCTGAAAAAGCTTATGACAAAATACAACACCACTTCATGTTAAAAGTCTTGGAAAAATCAGAAGTTCAAAGCACATATCTAAGCATAATAAAAGCAATGTACAGCAAGCCAACAGCTTGAAGAGAAACTTTAAGCAATCCCACTAAAATCAGGGACTAGACAAGGCTACTCACGTTCTCCCCATTTATTCAATATAGTACTTGAAGTTCTAGCGAGAGCAATTAGATGACCAAAGGAGGTCAAAAGAATACGTATTTGAAAGGAAGAAGTCAAGATATCGCTATTTGTGTATGATATGATAGTATACATAAGTAACCCCCAAAATTATACCAGAGAATTCTTACACAAGATAAACAACTTCAGAAAAGTGGGTGGATACAAAAGTAACTCAAACAAATCAGTAGCCTTCCTCCAAACAAATGATAACAGGCTGAGAAAGAAACTAGGAAAACAATAGTCACAAATGATATAAAATATCTTGGTGTAACTCTAACCAAGCAAGTGAAACATCTGTTTGATGAGAAAATAGAAAGAGCAATTCTCAACTTCATCTGGAAAAACAAAACAAACCAAACCCATGATAGAGAAAACAATTCTCAACAATAAAAATACTTCTGGAGGAATCATCATCCCTGATCTCAATCTGTATTACAGAGCAGTAGTGATTTAAAACAAAATGGTATTAGTACAAAGACAGGTAGGTAGATCAATGGAATAGAATTGAAGACCCAGATGTAAACCAATAAATCTATGGTCACTTGATCTTTGCCAAAGAAGCCAAAGCTTTATGATGTTAAAAAGACAGCATTTTCAACAAACTGTGCTGGTCTAACTGGAGGTCAGCATGTAGTAGGATGCAAATCAATCCACTCTTATCTCCTTGTACAAAGCTCAAGTCCAAGTGGATCACGAACCTCCACATAAAACCAGATGTGCTGAATCTAATAGAGGAGAATATGGGAAAGAGCCTCAAACACATTGGCACACGGGAAATTTTCCTGAAGAAAACATGAGCAGCTTGGGATCTAAGATCAACAATTGACAAATAGGACCTCATGAAACTGAAAAGCCTGTTAGGCAAATGATACTGACAATAGGTCAAAACACCAACCTACAGATTGGGAAAAGATTTTTACCAACCCTACCTCAGAGAGAGGGCTAATATTAAAAATACACAAAGAATTCAAGAAGTTAGACTCCAGAAAACCAAAGAACCCAATTAAAAATAGGGTACAGAACTGAACAAGGAATTCTCAACTGAGGAATCTTGAATGGCAGAGAAGCAGCTAAAGAAATGGCCATCATCTTTAGTCACTAGGGAAATGCAAATTAAAACAACCTTGAGATTCTACCTCACACCAATAAGAATTACTAAGATCAAAAACTCAGGCAACAGCAAATGCTGGCAAGGACGTGGAGAAAGAGGAACATGCCTCCATTGTTGGTGGGATTACAAGTTGTTACAACCACTGTGGAAATCAATTTGGATGTTCCTCAGAAAATTGGAAATGCTAACTGAAGACCCAGCTATACAATGTTGGGCATATACCCAAAAGATGCTCCAACATATAATAAGGACAACTGCTCCACTATGTTCATAGCAGTCTTAGTTATAATAGCCAGAAGCTGGAAACAACCAAAATGTCCCTGGACAGAAGAATAGATACAGAAAATGTACACTGGAACGTACATTACACAGTGGAATACTACTCAGCCATTAAAAATGATGACTTCATGTCAGGCAAATGAATGGAAGTAGAAAATATCATCCTAAGTGAGGTAGCCTAGATCCAAAATGGCATACAAGGTATATATTCACTGATAAGTGGATATTTGTCCAAAAGCTCAGAACTTCCATGATACAACTCACAGACCACATAAAGCTTAACAAGAAAGAAGGCCAAGTATGGTTCTTCAATTCCAGTAGAAGGGGGAAGAAAATAATCATGGGAAACAGAGGGAGGAAGGGAGGGATGGAGGGAGGGAGGAACCTAAGTGTGGGAGAGGAGGAGGAAGGAAAAAAGAGGTCAGGATCAGGTGTGGGAAGTCAGGAGAAGAGTCCAGAGGGCCAGCGGAATGAATAGAAATATGTAGCAGTGGGGGAGGGGAGGGGAACCACTAGAAAGTCCCAGATGCCAGGGATGCAAGAGGCTCCCAGGACCCAATTGGGATGACATTACCCAAATACCTAACAGCAGGGAAATAGAACCTGAAAAGATCACTTCTAGTATATAGACATGGCCCCCAGTTGAGGGGTGGGGCCATACATCTATCTCAAAAATCTTTAACCCAGAATTGTTCCTGTCTAAAGGAAAAGCAGAGACAAAAAAAATAAAATAAAATAAAATAAAATAAAATAAAATAAAATAAAATAAAATAAAAATGGAGCAGAGACTGAAGGAAAGGCCATCCAGAGACTGTTCCACCTTGGGATCCATCCTATATGCAGACACCAAACCCTGACACTATGTTGATATCAAGAAGTGCTTTCATTCATACAGGAGATTGGTATAGCTGTCTTCTGAGAGGCTCTACCAGTACCTGAATAAGACAGATGCAGATACTCACAACCAACCATTGGACTGAGCACAATGATCCCAATGGAAGAGTTAGTGAAAGGACTGAAGGAGCTGAAGAGAATTGCAACCCCATAGGAAGAACAATACCAACTAATAGGACCCCTCACAGATCCCAGGGACTAAACCACTCACCAAAGAGTATATATGAGTTGGTCCATGGCTCCCAGTATATATGTAGCAGAGGATGGCCTTATCTAATATCAATGGGAGGGGAGGGGCTTGGTCCTGTTGAGCCTTGTTGCCCCAGCAAAAAGGAATGCTAGAGAGGTGAGGTAGGAATGGATGGGTGGGGGTAGCACCCTCTTAGAGGCAAAGGGAATGGGATGGGGGTCCTTGCAGAGGAGAGACTGAGAAGGAAGACAACATTTGGAATGTAAGTAAATAATAATAATAATAATAATAATAATAATAATAATAATAATAATAATGAAAGGAATAAGACATAAAAAAATCAATAAGCCAAAATGATGTTCTAAAAGTCATCTATATATGTTTCTATGTATCTTGTATTTATGTATGTATGTATCATCTATCTACCTATTATCTATTTACTTATCTAACATATATGTATCTCCTTATTTATTTATCTACTGTCTCTATATCTCTTTTCTATGTATGTATGTATGTGTGTATCTATCTATCTATCTATCTATCTATCTATCTATCTATCTAATGTTTATCTATCATCTGTGTCTTAGTCTTCCCAGATCTGTAAGGTAGTTCTAGACTTCAAAGAAGTTTCAACAGTCGGCATAAGAACACTTTTGTTACTGAAGGTGATGAAACACTGAATTGTGTGAAGACTCAGTCCACAAGACAGTCACAATCCAGTGAAGAAATTAACATTAACGTCTACAGTAATAAGTACTTTAGTAAATCCACATTTTTAAAATATCACAGAAGACTGTAGAAGAAAAGAGTAATTTAAGATGCTGTCAAGAATTCTGTTTAGAGAAGACAGAACATGAAGGATGGTAAATGCCACAGCTGGAGGCTTCCCTGAGATTAACAAAAGGATATAGCGTTAATGTTGGGAAAATTGGTGTCTCTTTATTATTTCTTGTCTGAGAGTTGAACGAATGTTACCTGAATGCTAGAAAGTTATTTTATACTCATATGGCTGTGTCCATAGAACTTGTAGTATGCATTCATTGGGAAGAGCTGGGCTCCAGTTCCAGAGAAGGACATTCTTGCTGAAGAGGGTGAAGAGTAGAAATGAAGAGTTATTTAAAGAGACAGAAGAATTGAGATTACAGGAAAAGGAAAAGTCTCCATCCTCAAAACTGGAGAGACAGGCAAGCAGAGAGACCAGCAACCAGGTCAGTTTATGGAGGCAAAAGCTATCGGAATCACTCTGGGCAGGAATACTGGTCTGTAATTTTTTTCATGCTTCTGAAAACTCAGTGAAGGTTAATTGCAGAGTTAAGTCTTCTGGGGGCCTGGTTTTAGGAAAATGCTTATACTTTCCTAGATCGTACAGCCAGGAGCCATACCAGATTAATACATGTAAGGTTGATGACAAATTCACTCCTACTTAAGACACGAAAAAGCAATCTTTCTGTAATATGCTCAGAAAGAACAATTATAGTTGCAAGGTACCCCCTCAAAGCAGACTACCAGAATCTTACCTGAATGAGGAAGGGGAACTTGATAACTACACACACTGCTAACCTTCATATCTTACATAAGGGGAGAATATCTTAAAATTCCTGATTTAGAGACAGGCCAGTGGGCACAACTTAGATTTCACTGTAAGATTATGTGATTCTTCTATACAACATCTTATCATTAGTAGGACTCTACTATATTATATTAGATAATAGCTCAAATAGCTGCAAACCTGAAACTATTTTAAAATAGTTTAAAAACTATTCTTGGGAAAGTAAAAGATGACAGAGCGGGACATGAGAAGACAAAGAACAGATGAAACTGCCTCCCCAAACCCCCACTTTTCAGAGCTATGCCAAACACAATTACAAAGCACAGCTCCGGTCCCAGCTAAAATCACCTAAAACATCCCTTTGAATGCCCTATTATTCCTATTACCAGATATGCAACCAACTTTGAACACAGTTTAGAAGACAAGCAATACACAGTCCAAAAGGTAAGGCACTGATCAGAACCAGACTCATATAAAGAAGATGTTGGGTGAGAGTAGGCAGCCTTGTCTAGTCCCTGATCTTAGTGGGATTGCTTCAAGTTTCTCTCCATTTAGTTTGATGGTAGCTACTGGTTTGCTGTATATTGCTTTTACTATGTTTAGGTATGGGCCTTGAATTCCTGATCTTTCCAAGACTTTTACCATGAAGAGATGTTGAATTTTGTCAAATGCTTTCTCAGCAACTAGCGAGATGATCATGTGTTTTTTTTTCCTTTGAGTTTGTTTATATAGTGGATTACATTGATGAATTTACAAATATTGAACCATCCCTGCATTCCTGGGATAAAGCCTACTTGATCATGATGGATGATTTTTTTTTTTTTTTTTGACGTGTTCTTGGATTTGGTTTGTGAGAATTTTATTGAGTATTTTTGCATCAATATTCACAAGGGAGATTGGTCTGAAGTTCTTTTTCTTTGTTGCATCGTTGTGAGGTTTAGGTATGAGTGTGATTGTAGCTTCATAGAACGAATTGGGTAGTGTTCCTTCTGTTTCTATTTTGTAGAATAGTTTGAAGAGAATTGGTATTAAAAGAAGGAAGACCAAGTGTGGGTACTTTGGTCCTTCTTAGAAGAAGTAACAAAATACTCAAGGGAGCAAATATGGAGACAAAGTATGGGACAGAAACTGAAAGAGGGGGTGTCTGGAGACCATTCCACCTGGGTATCCATCCCATGTGCAGTCACCAAAGGTAGACACTAATATGGATGTCAGGAAGTGCATGCTGACAGGAACCTGATATAGATGTCTTCTTAGAGGTCTGCAAGAGTCTGACATACTTAGAGGCAGATGCTCACAGCTAACCAAGGGGTTCCCAATGAAGGAGTTAGAGAGAAGACTAAAGGAGCTGAAAGGGTTTGCAGAGCCATGAGGAGAGCAACAATACCAACCAACCAGAGCTCCCAGAGTCTAAACCACCAGCCTGAAAGCACATAGGGAGGGACCCATGGCTTCAGCTGTATATGTAGGCGAGTATGGCCTTGTTGGGCATAGGTGGAAGAGGAGATCCTTGGTCCCATGAAGGCTGGACGCCAAGTGTGGGGGCATTTAAGGGTGGGAAGGTGGGAGTGGGGGGTAGGTGGGGGCACATTCTCATAGAAGCAGGAGGAGGGTGGATGGGATGGGGGTTCCTGGGTGGGGGGGAGAAATGGGGTAAGGGGATAACATCTGAAATGTAAATAAAATATACAATTTAAAGAAAAAGATGTTGGGAGTATTATAAAAAAATCAAATCATTATTATTATCATGGTAAAGGAATAACAAAAAATAGTTAATATGGCACGAATGCAAAACCATTGAAAAGAATGTATGACCAAAGAGCAGTCTCTAATAAATAGATAGGAAAATTAACCCAGGGCCTAGAGAAAGAGTTACAACATCAATTCAAGACTATTACCAAAAATAGATTAAAGAATTTGCTCTTTGAGAAAAAGCATTGGGGGAAGAGTAAATGAAAAAATAATTAAGATACTAAGAACCAAAAGAACCAAATAGAAATTCTGGAAATTGAAGAAATAGCACACTACAGCAGCACAACAGAGAGCATCAGCAGCAGAGAGACCAAGCAGAAAAAGACATATTAGAAACAAAGGATAAAGTTGACACAATCGAATATACACAGGAAAAAGTTAATGAAAACTGACAAGAAGTCAAGGATACATTCAAGAGACAAAACCTAACAATCCATGGACCAGGAGAAGGAACTATGACAAAGACAAAGGGCTTAGGCAACATATCTAATGAAATTATACTCAAGAATTTCCCAAGCCTCAAGAAAGAGACATCCATATATAGAAACCATTCAGAACTACAAATGGGTAGAGCAGAGAAAAATCTGCTCATGACCCATCACAGACAAGATGTCAAAATACAAAGAAAAGACCAGTTGTACAAGCTATAAGGAAAAATTTGCCCACACATAGAAGTAGAACCATTAAATAATTAGATGTGTCCTCATCAGTCCTAAAGAACAGGAAAGTCTGGAATGATATATTTCAATCCCTGGAAGTATAAATAGAGTCAACCAGAATTCCTATTCTCAGGCAAGCTATATATCAATAATTTATGGGAAACTAAGAGTATTCCAAGACAAATACAAGTTAAGGCAATTCATGACAACTAAGCCAGATCCATGGAAAATTCTGAAGAGAATACTGTACACAGAAGAAGGAGAAGGTGAAAAGATGAAGATGGGGAAGGAGGAAGCAGAGGAAGAGAAGCAGAAAAAGAAAGAGCAGCAGGAGGAGATAGAGGATGTTTCTTCTATGAGAACACATGAAAAAATCATTTCACAAAAGAAACTGAGAGACAGAGGAATACAGAGAAGGAATCAATCATTGCTACTTGGAAAGAAAGAAATGAACTACCAACACAGAATCAGTAATGGCAAACTCCTTTCAATAACAACTTTATATACTGATGGCCTAAACTCACCAATTCAAGGCAGATACTAACTAACTGGGTTATGAAGCAAGACTCGAATACATGTTATTGGCAAGAAACTAAACAACAACAACAAAACAACAAGAAGACCCTGAGAGTCAAAAGGGAGAAATTACTCTATAGAGCAAACACAGGCTATTGTGGTGATTGTTATAGGCCCACAAGTGAGCAGAAAGTTTTACATCTCCCAGCATCTCCAGATTTTGTCGCATACTCAGGGAAGGAGGTAGAACAGTCCTGAACTAGGGAAAGGCCTGTTTGTGTTTGGGAAGTTCCAATTTTTACAGCAGCTTCAGAGGAACCAACAGAACCAAGGTGGGGACCAGTTATAACTATAAGTTAGACCCACAGGGGCATAGGAAGCACTATATCTTCTTGAAGCTCCAGTGGTAGCTGAGGGAACAGGATGGAGACTTGGTTTGACACTGGGTAAGATCCAATGATGTGTGGAGAATTCCATAATTCACTAGGAAAAATACAAACTGGAGGAGGCCCTTGGTGACACAAGGCAACACTTGACCCTAAGAGGAAAGCTCCAGATAGAGCCCCTGATCCTAAGTGCTAGTCCTACTGAGGGGAAGTCCACCTCAACCCTACTGAACTCTGCAAACATCATCACTGAAAGAAAACATGACTAGAATTTGAAATATAAAAGTACAAATGAAAAAGGGAAACGTGACCACTGAACCAACTCCAGATTTGCAGTCCCAGCACAGAAACAGAAGCAACATATCTAGACAATATATCTCCTGCACAAATCACTATTCCTATAATAATGGCACCTAATAAAAATGACTTGGAAGAAATACCAAACAATGAACTGAAAGGAATTCTTGGAAGTATGTTTAAAACAATCCAGAGAGGACACAAGTATACTTCAAATCAGAGATGCATGAAATGAGAGAGTCAATGGGAAAGTAGGTGGGAAAGAGATGGGAAAGTAATGGGAAAGAGATAGAATCTGGTGTATTGAGATTTTCATTTCCATAAAAACTCCACAAACCAAGTAAAAACCTCAGTGGTAAGCCCCAGAAATAGAACAAATAATGTTGAAAATAGAAAATAATCAAGAAGAAGACAAGGCAGAGAGAGGATCAGGGTCACTCAGTCAAGATAAACAATACATTTAAAGAGAAACATGGACAGAAAATGGAAAAATGTTGATATACTAGGAAAATACCCAAACTTTTGGGTCATGCATAGAAGAAAGAAAGGGCATTATACTGAAAGAGTAGAAACTGTTTTAAAATGAAATCATAGAAGAAAAATTCTAAAATCTAGAGAAAGATCCCCACAGAACTCCAAATAGACAGGATTAGAAAAGAATCTCACCATGATGCATTATAGACAGCACATTAAAAACACAATAAAGGGTATTAAAAACTGCATGGGAGGAAGGGCAAATTACTTATGTGTAACCTAATTAAAAAGTAGGCTGTGCCTCCAACTCTAGCAGGTTTTCCCTGGGAACCCATCTGCTCTGCAGGCCAGGAAAGCAGAGAAGTTAACTGCAGATCTTCACCCCTCTTCTTTCCTTCAAATCCACCCACATTCTCATCCTAGCTTTGTAGGAGACCAATGTCTATAGCCTCTCCTCTCAAGCTGCCTCCATGTCTAAGGGATCACACAGCTTTTCTCTTTTATCCTTGGTCCCCACTCACCCCATTTTCCCAGCACTCAACTCCCCAGGCATTTCCTGGGAACCTCCAAGGTAAGCCTATCAGAGAAACATGTAGGCCAGCTAAGCAGCTAGGTTAGCTGATCTTGATTCTTACTCCTCTCCTCCAAATCCCACACCCCCACCCTGCCACTCCATCTCATTCCCAGCTCTGTAAGAGACTACCAGCTATGGCCTCTCATTACTCTCTGCCCCAATACCCAGTGAACTAAGCAGATCCTGATGGAATACACTACTTTTTCCCCTCATGTGAACCATCTCAGGCCCCTGCTTCTATTCCCATCTCCATTCCTAAGTGTCAGCTCTAAATACCTAGAAACATGTTGTATCAGGAACCTCCAGTGAGCACATCTGGCAGAAGCATTCCCTACCAGGCAGCACATTCTCCACCAAGTAACCAAGAGGGAAACAGAAACCAATGAGCAAAGCATCTACCCAACAAAGTCAAGACCAGACATCAGCACTGAGAATTACAATTATTCCAAACCTGGATGCCTAGATGCTTCTGTAAAAACACAATCAATAACAGCCAGGACAATAGGTCTCCACTAGAGCCCAAACTCCCTACTACAATAGCCCCTGAGAAGTGCAATGTAGCTGAAGCAGAAGACAAAGGCCTTAAAGGCTTTTTTAATATGGTGGAGATGCTTAAAGAGGAAATGAATAAATCTAGTAAAGAAGTCTATGAAAACACAAACAAACAATGGAAGAAAATACATAAAACAGTTCAAGACCTGAAAGTGGAATATAATTTATTAAGGAAACTCAAACTAAGGGAAATCTGGAAATGAAAAATTTAGGAACTTGAACATGAACCTCAGAGAGAAGCTTCATCAGCAGAATGCAAGAGATGGAAGAGAAAATCTCATTCACTGAAGGAAAAAGAAGAAATGGATACACCAATCAAAGAAAATGTTAAACCTAAAAAATTCCAGGAACAAAACATCCAGGAAACCTAGCACACTATGAAAAAGCCAAATCTATGAAGAAAAGGAATAAAAAAAAATTGAAATCAAAGACCCAGAAAACATTTCAACAAAATTATAGGAAAACATTTACCTAACCTAAAGAATAGAGCACCTATCAAGGTGCAAGAAGCATACAGAATCTAAAACAGACTGGACCAGAAAAAGTTCCATGTCACATAATAATCAAAACACTAAATGTTCAGTGCAAAGAAAGAATATTAAAAATTGCAAGGGGAAAAGACTAAATAACATTTAAAGGCAGACCTACTAGAATAAAACCTTTCCTTTTTTATATATACTCAATTTATTATTAATTTTTTATTCAAATTGTCCTGTTTCCCTCCGTCATTATATGATGATATGTTTACATCTGACTTTTCAATGAAAACTCTAAAAACCAGAAAGGCCTGGATAGAAGTTCTACAAACTTTAAGAGATCACGGATGCCAGCTCATGCTACAGTATCAAGCAAAACTTTGTAATCACATTAAATTGAGAAAGAAAGGCATTCCAAAATAAAGCCAAATTTATGGAGGATAAGTATCGTGGCCATTGCTGCAGTCAAGGCCAAACCCTAGCACTGATATGAAAGGGAAGATCAAGTAGGAAGGAAAAGGGAAGATGGGGGAAAAGAGGGTATATCTACAGGGAAGGATAGCTAAACTTAACGGCTATGTGAATGGTAGCATGGAAACCAAACTTATCAGAAGCTTTACATACATATATGAAGAGGCTCTAAATGAAATTGGCAAATAACAGGAAGCAAAGTCCCTACTGGACATGTTTTGTCATGAAATGAAGCATCCAGAACTGGGAATGGGTTGTATCTAATTGAGTTGTCCAAAGGGGACTCATGGGAATATCCAAACAACTCAACCTGTTGCTAAGTGTACAGGTTGCTCTCCACAAACTGACAGCATGGCCTCATTGCTGAAGACAACACCTACATAATCCACTGAGCATGAGAAGTCGAGCTAGTGCCTACAGAGAGCCTTCTCCCCTATGTGCTAGTGTTCTTGGTACTGGAAGGTGATCTTCATGTTATCAAAGGAGAAACATGAACACAGTTCAGCTACAGAACTGTCTCTCTACATTGGTGCCGTGCCTGTGAGAAATGGTAGTGCAACAGAACTTGGAGTAACTGACCAACATCTGATTTGATTTAAGGCCGAGTCCACAAGATGCAACCCATGTCCAACACTGCTTGGATGACCAAGAACCAGAGACTTGAAAGAAGTCTAAAGTCCTAAAGAAGTTTTACTTTAGAAGTGAATAAATCCACTAAAAGAGAATGGAAATGCAACTTACCCAGATCAGTGGGTGATGCAGGTGCAAGGATTGGTTGAAAAGCATCAGTGTGAGTGGAAGCAGAAGAAAGAGCAGACTGAAGCAGCCAAGTGCTTTGCTCTGGAAACTAGAGAGAGCAGACAACACATTAACAACAAAAACGAGCAAAATCGGTGCAGTTGAAAAGGAGCAAGTGATGAAAAATCACCATATGTAGGAGTTGATTCTTTTATAAGATAAAATTAATTATTACAATATAATTACAATACAAAACAATTGCAATACAATTAAAAAGATACAATTTTAAAAATCCTCTAGTTAAGGAAACTGAGGAAAAATGTCCAAAGCAGCAAGTATCAAAGCTGCAAATAGCAATTTGAAATCAGCAGAGTGAACGAGAATGGGAATTGTAGGTTTACGGCCATAAATCTCATCATCTGGATGAATTAAACCCACTCCTTTGAAAAACCATAGGAGTCATACAAGGAGGAAGAGTCTGAATGTTGAACAAAAACTAAACAACCTTTCAAAAATAAAACACCAGGCCCAGACAGAATCATTGGAGACTAAGACCAAAGAGTTAAAAATACACTGCCCCACTTGGGGATCCATTCTGTCTGCTGACACCAAACCTGACCCTGTCGCTGTTTCCAGGAGGCTCTTGCTGACAGGAGCCTGGTATGGCTGTTCCTTGGGAGGTTCTGCTAGCACCTGACCAATGCAGATGCTGATGCTTGGAGTCAACCATCAGACTGAGCTTGGGGACCCCAGTGGGGGAGCTGGTGGAAGGACTGGAGAAGCAGAGGGAGATTGCAAACCCATAGGAAGAGCAATGTCTGCTGCTCAGACCATCCAGTGTTCCCGGGGACTAAACTACCAGCCAAGGAGTGTACTTGAAGGGATCCATAGCTCCAGATGCATCTGTAGCAGAGGATGGCCTTGTCTGACATCAGTGGCAGGGGAGGCCCTTGGTCCCGTGGAGGTTTGATGCCTCAGCGCATGTGGTCGGGATGCTGGAGCAGTGGGGCGGGAGTGGGTGGGTAGGTAGGTGAGCACCCTCATAGAGGCAAAGGGGAGGAGAGAGAGGGCAGATGTGGGATGGGGGGCTTGTGAAGGGGTAACCAGGAAGGGGGATATTATTTGAGATGTTAATGAATGGAATGATTAATTTAAAAAAAAAAAAGAATACATCTCTTCCAGGACAGAGAGTCACAGGGAAGTAAAACAGTCAGAAGGCGACAGCGCACACAGAGAGTAAAAAGCTACAAGTGAATATTTCTCATGGACTGACATGAAAAGAAAAATGTTCACCAGAATACAACCAAGCAGGCCAAACTCAGCCACCTCAAAAGATGATGACATATACACTACACCAAGTATTTTATTATTATTATTATTATTATTATTATTATTATTATTATTATTATTATTTAATGTAACTGTGCTGCCTCAGCTGCAGTGACCTCCTGTGTTTGAGTGACTTCCTGCCTCATTCTACTGAATATCTGTAATTACAAGTGAGCATCACTGTGCCTGCCTGAGAGCAGTGTATTTTTTAAATGTAAGCAGGTTGTTTATTTCAAAATCAATTACTAGGACCCACCATGTCAACAAATTCAAGAGAAAAGTCATCTAATGGTACACGTAGACCAGCAAAAGCATTTTAAAAACTTGAAAACCAGCTCTCAGACTTCAGAAAGTGTGTGTAATGTGTGTGCATATTCATGTGTGTGCATATGCATGTATGGGTGCATGTGCATTTGTATTTACACACATGTGTATAAATGTGCAAGTGCTTATATATGTGTGTGTGTGTTGTAACATGCATGTATGTGCATATATGTGTAAGTATACAATATGCACGTGTGTACTGATGTGTATGCATGCATGTGTATGTGTGCGCATGTGTATATATGTCTGTGTGTGCATATGCATATGAGTGCACTTATGGTGAAGTATTTCAATTTAAAAATGTCTTTGAAGATTTATTTCCTATATGTATAGAAAACTGTCAATATTATTAAGTTAAAACCTTTGTCTTCAGACAATTCAAACTCAAAATCTGCATCACATAAGGTTTTAAACCAGTTAGGTGGTGGTGGCAAACACCTTTAATCCCAGCACTGAGGAAGCAGAGGAAGATAGATCTCTCCGAGTCCAATACCAACTTGGTCTACAGAGTGAGTTTCAGGACATCTAGGGCTGTCCTGAACCCCCCTCCCTGCAAAAAAAGTTTTGTAAATGAAATGTTTGATCCTGAGCTCAGATCTATAGTAGTCAAAATTCTGTGGGGGAAAGTAACTTTCAGTATATGACAAGCCTTCTAGGAGGTTCAGATGTACACTAAATTCTAGGAAGTCCTGTTTTAAGTCAGTCAAGGGAAATAGCCTGGGCTGAACACTCTTGATACAATGTGTGTTCTTTCTGTCCAGAGTTCTTTGTTTTTGCTATATATACATGAAATCAAAATAAAAATGCATTTTGCCTCTTTGTACTTGAATTTTCTTCAGACTAGAAGCTTGCGGTTTTGAGGGCTACCCATTTAATGTCGGTCATTGTTATTGTTGCATATTATTATGCAACACAATACATTGCATATTGTATATTATTGTGCAATTACACCCCAAAGTCTGTCATTCTCATATTGACCAATACTTGAGTTGTATGAAGTGCGAACAGAAGAGAAAGTTGTCAGAGCCTTTCTAGCTTTGTAAGATTGGACAATTTGTCTTAACCGAGGGGACTAGTCACACATTTAATTAACTGCTGGTCTTACTGTCTCTTTTCATTCAGATGTAAGAATTCCATGCTTTCAGGCCAGGCAATGTTTGCATTATAATTTTTCATTTGGAAAAAATCCCATACATATCTATGTATCTATCCACTAGTGCTTTTTGAGGTAACCCATCATTCAACACTTGTATCTGTGTCACAGCCCAGGAGTCACCTACATTTTGCTTGTGTGTTTCTGGTGATTGTACTTACTGCCAGTGGCTTCCATGCTTATTATATTTTGCAGTGTTGTAGGAACATGGCCTAGATGTCTATGTGTGTTCTGCTTGTCCATATCCTTCTGATCCATCAGGTTCTTCAGTATCTCTGTCACCAACACCTCTATTTCCTGTATCTCCTCCATCACTACATCTCCTGTATCTGTCTCCTATACTTCCATCTCCTGTATCTCCTCCAGCATCTCCATATGCAGCTTAAATCCTTTGTGCCCTTCTCCAAGACCTCCATGGGATTGTTCATCTTCCCCTGACCTTTTTCTGCACATACATCTTCTCCTCTTCCAGAAGCTTCTCTTTCTTGAAGTTCTTCATGCATGACCTCATGCTTCATGGGTTTCCTAGATCTGTCCCAAAAGTGACCTCTATAGGAAGCATTTGCATTTTCAGAAGAAGAATAGTCCTCATCCAGGAAACATCACTATGCAACATATGGAGACCTTTACAGAAAAGTCCCAACCAATAAAAATGCAGAGACATGGAGCCCAGTCCCAGCCGATACACCTTCCAAATACTCACAAACCCAAGGCTCAGGGATCCTTGAGGAAGAGGGGAAGAAGAATGAAGAGCCAGAAGATCAGGGAGTTTGTTGAGACATTGGGTTTCCTAAGAATGTCAGAAGCTGCATCTGTGAAGTCTTACCAACATGATTGTCTAGACATGCACAGAATGATGATGACAAAAACAGACAGGTAAAGTGGGTGGGCAAAGCCTGGGAGGCCTTGATCCTACAGGCAACAGGGGATACTTGCAGAAGGAGACAGAATCGCACACAAACTGGTATTACTCAATACTGAAGATTAGTAGTAAAAACATACAATAAGCAGCAGCATACAGACTGAGCAGGTTATATTTATGTATTTTACATATAGTCCTAAATATAAAAGCATATGGGAAAACAGGTTGGGGAGGGAAAGCCAGCTTCAATATTTTATTCTCACCCAGAGTCTTCTTTGCACACAGCAGAGTTTAGGCAACTCCCTGTTCATCTGTTTATGGGAAAGTTGATGTAGAAATATCTAATCTTCTCTAAGAAGGACAGAGGAAGTATGTATTCTCTTTTGAGATGTTCTGTGAACATTTTCCAAATTCTGGTTGAAACTAAAAAACATTTTTTGGGGGTCAAAGCAAATGTGTTTTTGTAATAGCAGAGAAGAGACAAAACTAAGTGGTCCGTCAAAATGGCTTTTGACAATTCAGCCCTAAAGTGACTTCAAATAGGGAAAAGTCAATTGGAAAGTTTGGCCACTGGCCTGGAGCTTTTTGTTTCTTTAAATTGCCCCTTCAGCATCTTTTCCTGGGGGAGGTGTTAGTCCTTTTTCATTTACTTTGTTTTAGCCGATGAGTCCCAGACATAACTGTTCTACTCCCGAGCTTTACAGCCAGCCCTTGTCTTGTTTTTGTGGAAAGATTATTTGATAACGTCTATGACTAGTTTTCAGATCAGACGGCAGCGTATGCCAGAAAATAAAGGAAAACCTTTATTTTGTACAGGAAGCTCAGGCATACTCTACTCATCTTTGACCCTTTCCTTTGGGTCATTGAGTTGACCTTAGTGATTTACAGGTTACTGTTAAAAGCGGTGATTCTTGGGTAGGGTCCTGAGGACAAGTAGAAATGTGGGAGATGATTGAGTTAAAGAGAAAATCAAGGTTAAGTAAAAGATGCGCTGAGGAGTAACTTAGGCTCGTTTGTGACAACTGAAAGGGACCCACAGTAGACTTGTTTATACAAAACTGTAACTGTTTGGAAGAAACTATGAGCATGCCATGAATTGTGAGATCAGAGTGCCATCAAATCATAGGAGAAGCTGACCCAAGATCTTAAAGGATTTTACTGAATCACAGATATCCAGCTTACATATATTGGTCTGTGGTCCAAATCCTTGGTGGAGATCAACTGCCTGGCACAGTGCCTAGAATCTCCTCCATCTGTAGTGTGATGATCTCAAGGAAGAAATGTGCCTTAAAAAGCTCTCCATCGCCCGGACAGTGGTGGAGCACTCCTTTAATCCCAGCACTTAGGAAGCAGAGGCAGGCAGATTTCTGAGTTTGAGGGCAGCCTGGTCTTCAGAGTGAGTTCCAGGACAGCCAAGGCTACACAGAGAAACCCTGCCTCAAAAAACCGTGG